>NC_061087.1:102291399-102298899 GCF_015104395.2 Macrobrachium nipponense | reverse complement strand
TTTTTAATGGTTGTTCTTACTCGCAAATTGATGGTATGGCTGTGGGCTCTCCTCTTGGACCATCTTTGCCGGTATCTTCATGTGCTCGCTGGAAGAGCAAATGCTTGATTCTTGTCCCTTAGTTACCAGCCTAATTTTATAAACAGTATGTTGACGACACGTTTGCACTCTTTTAGAAGTCGGTTTGACGCCGAGATTTTGTTTTAACTTCATCAACTCATTTCACCCTAACATCAAATTCACCATTGAACACGAAACCAACAATCAGTTGCCTTTTTTAGATATTTTAATTACACGCTCCTCTCATGGCATCTCAACTTCCGCTTTTAGAAAAAAGACATTCACCGGTCTTGGTACAAATTTTTATAGTTTTTGTTCTCTTGATTTTAAGATTAATGCCTTATTAACCATGCTTCACCGAACCTTTGCTTTGTCTTCCAGTTGGCAATCTTTTCACAATGAAGTCACGTTCTTACAAAAAATATTTTAACAGCAACTGCTTTCCCCCACCCAGTGTTCTTTAAGATGTCTCCAAATTTTTTAATAATATTCTTGTGTTCCACGTCATCCTACTCCTCACGTTCCTAAATTACCGTTCTATACCAGCCTTCCTTTTATTCATAATACAACTTTTTATAAGGAACTCCCACGCTTTAAAATCTGGTCATCTCCCTGCCATGAAAATCAAAATTATACTCACAAACCCACTGAATATCGGTAGCCTTTTCAGCTTCAAGGACCGTTTGGAACCATTGATGACCTCATGTGTTATTTACAAATTTACTTGTCCTCGATGTAATCGAGGAACCTATATTGGATCGACACATAGGTTACTTAAGGTCCGAATCGACAGTCATAGAGCTGTACAGCTATAGAACTGGCATTAAATTTTCGAATCCCGAATTTTCCAATATAAGGGATCATACCGATAAATGTAGGTATTCTATTCAGTACAAGGACTTTAAGGTTTTGGGCAGAGCTTCCAATCACAAGGTTTTAACAATTAATGAATCTTTTTTGTTAAAAAAATCTGGTCCCCCTCACTGAACACCCATGCCACGTTTACAAACTCTTTACCTCTCGTGAACTGTTTACGTTTTTTGTTAGTCCTTCCTCTGTCATCACACTCAACGGTTTGTCCTTATTTGTGTTTTTAACTGTGATTGTTTCATTGTACTTTACATTGTGTATTTTAATATTTTAGCTTAGTTTTATTGTACTAGTTAGATATTGTTACTTTTTAGCTTGAAAATGAGGCCTGCTGGTTGGCTTCGAAACGTTGCAACTAAATAAATATGAGTTCCTTGACCTGTTGGTGTGCTTCCCCTGCCTTTATTGTATAGTTGGGTTCAGAGAAACTTCCGCCTGTTGAATATATATATATATATATATATATATATATATATATATATATATATATATATATATATATATATATATATATTTATATATATATATATATATATATATATACTATATATATATATATATATATATTATATATATATATATATATATATATATATATATATATAATATTTCAAAATATACTGTTATTCAGACTAAATTCTTTCCTCCAATCCAAAGCTATTTTGGATAACAAGAATATCTTATCTAAAAACGTTTCCGCACAATACTTCCAATGGTTGTTTTTGTCATCGTCTCGATCACAGCAGAACTTTAACGTTCTTTAATCTTTTCATTCGTGTTTCCATTGTTAAAACGAAATGGCTCTTTATTATTACTTTGACAGCGCTGGCTGTCAATCAGGATATGAAACCATCAAATATACAACAATCAATTACTGAGGCAAAAAAGCGTCAGCGTGTGGGATGGAGAGTAGACCGTCATTATTTATCCTTTTTTTTTTTCAGATGAAATGGGTCAGTTCAGGGTGCTATCGATACCCTACATGAATTATTGGTTTCCGTGTGAGTGTTTTCCTGTGTTATAAATTCGATTTCGCACATTGAAAAAATAATAGCTATTTATTTATAATACCTTCTAATATATGAAACCTGAATCACTTTTTCTCATTATGGTGCAGTAGTGACTTATTTATAACTGGTCATAAATTAGTAAGTCGCTGTGTATCAGATAATGTGTCTTTTTTTATTTCATTAAGAAGTGCAGAGAAGAATGTTTTAGCACCCGTGAATTGCCTGAATGGATAGAAATACTAAGATGACTGTCTATTTAATAACCTACTTTTTATCTATAATTAATGAGAATTCTTGGAATGAAGGGATTGAATGAACAGAATATAGATATTTAAATATATATTTTTTCTATATAATAATTTACATATTCAATGTTTACCAATTTCCCTATTTTTACTAATATATACTCATAAAAATACTCAGGCATTAAGAAAAAGCTTCATAAATAAGACAATTCTTTCTATCAGGAAATCATTTAATGGACTCCCGAGGCTGTTTTCAGAAAGGGAATGAAAATTGTGGCGGATTTGGACTCAAAACAAATATCAACCAGAAGTTCTTCATATTTACATTTCCTCCGTACGATTTTGCTTAAATCTCTCTCTCTGTACAGAGAGAGAGAGAGCGAGAGAGAGAGAGAGAGAGAGAGAGAGAGAGAGAGGGAAAAGTCCTTGACTCCAGGCGGCCTTCTTGTCACGTCTTTCGAAAATAGTTTTGTTTAGGGGGACGTGATCTGAGCTTTCCCAAGTAGAGGAATTTTTCATTTCAAGCTGAGGAATATCATTTGTTTTCTGACTTGAGCTGATGACCATGGTGATTATTTTGCGTATACGGAAATGAATGGTAGAGTTATTATATATTTCGAAATTAAGGTCTATTGGGATTTTGTAAAAATATGTTCCATAAATAAAATTTAATAAATTATATTGAATTCTTTCGCGTATCCCAGTGCAATCTTCACGATGTTTTGAGGCGGTGATAATAGTGGGAATTTTGCGTGAAATTGAATGAACTTATGTGACTATATAAAGATAGAGTGCAAAAATATAATCAAATAAATGATGGCGAAGTCCTTCGGGCAACCCAGCCCCATATTCAGGGTGTTTCCCTTTTATGAGGTAGACCACTCGAGCTCTCTGTACAGTCAAGTAATATTTTGCAAACCTTACCCATCCTCGAATCATAAGAATGAACTTGTACAGGAACTATTTTTGTCAACACTAGTATGATCCTTCAAGTATGAAAACATATAAATTTGTCTATACCATTAGGAAAATATCAATGTAAGATACAAAACGATAAGATAGGTAGGTTTTTGTTGACGTCTCCTGAATTTTATATATATATGTTTCCTCATATTCATTAATTTATCGCTTTTCTGTAATCTGTCTGTCTCTGAAGGCGATTTCTGTTTAGAGTCCTCTTCGGTATATGGTCTGCTGATTTCAAAGAAAGAAAGAAAGAATATGATAAAATAACTATTTACTGAGACACATTTGAAAAGAGAAGCTGATACTCAGAGAGATGTGTTTACAAACTGGCCTTGTTTTGCCTAGTCGTCTTAGATATCGTATATAAGTATCAATCTTCTCTTGATAAAAAACATAACCACATTGACAAATATGAGGTCATACTTCAAACCGCAACTAAAAAGAGAGTTATAGATCACACGAAATTAAAACAAAAACGATCCCAATCTTTCATATGATAAAGATCACTTCCTTTTAAGAATAATGAAATCCGTAATAAATTGTTGTTCTTCATTTCATTTTGTTTTTACAGCTTCATAAAATTTACTGCCACGCTTGACACGCATAAATCTAGAGTTTTATGTCCAGTCCTTCGCCAAAAGGGGATGTCATCACAGATTGCTTTTCATAATAAATATCATCTTTTACGAAGCATTTCCCCATAATAATATCAGTGCTTGTTCAAGAGGGTCGGGGATGCCTTTCGCTGTCAGTTCGAAGAAGTTTAGCTTCAATATAATTGGACGAATAGATGGGAACATATTCATCATATACACCAGAAAAACTTATCTCCATCTCCTTCTCTCTCACCCTCTCTCTCTCTATCTCTCTCACACACGCCTCACTACACACACACACCAACACACACACACACACACACAAAGGACCCATCACACGCAAATCAAATGTCATGTAAATAAATATAAAAAACTTAAAAATTCTGTTTTATGCCTTAAATAAAACTCAAAATTAAAGCTCTCGAAAAAGTATCTTTAATAATTTACTCATCTGCGATAGTAAGATACGAAATGATACAATTTTCCCTCATATTATTAGCTATTATCTCTAAGAGAGTAGCTCTTGTTTAATTCTAATCTTCGGCATGATGATCCCCTTTGGAGACAATCATGACAAATGCAGTATTGATATAATATATATATATATATATATATATATATATATATATATATATATATATATATATATATATATATATATATATATATATATATATAGTATGTTATATGGGAATGCGCTATTCCTTGCTTCACGTAGCAATTAAGACCAGAGGCAATTTATATGCAAAAATCTGTGTACAAATGACTCTCTCTGTACTGTGTCTGCATTCAAACTAACATTATATTTCTGTTCACGTTCTCCCTCGTTTCAGAAATAGGAGCGCAAGTTATTCAGATAATTTCCCAAATTCCAGGTGCTGGATCTCCCTAGATTAATGTTTCTCTGTTTCCGAGTTTTGGTAATGACTCTCCACTTAGGAAGACAAACTTATTATTTTATATCAGAATTTAAATGCAGATTTTTCGGATTTTCTGTATGAATAATTAGAGAGAACATTGTGCATAGTGCGTGCTTTGAATGTAGTGGAACGAAAAAAATTATTTACTGCTCTTGAAATTATCAAGCATAATACGTTTCATCAGGAAGAGTAACTTCGGGACACTCTCTCTCTCTCTCTCTCTCTCTCTCTCTCTCTCTCTCAGTCCACATATACGCAAAAACTTTAACTATTTAAATGTGAAAACTATTTCCATTCGGAAAAATGAATCTCTTAAATGAAAGTCTCGTCTAGCTTTATGTATATTCATAGGGGCCTTATGCTCGCACTGATGTGCTCTTTGACTCTTGGGGAATCATTTGTAGGTATTTAGAAAAACCACAATTTTATATTGTTTGTTTCACGAACGCAAACATTATGTACTTTTCGTGGCGCTACCTGCAAAATATCTATGATATACAATCTTGTGATATTAATTAATCGAGATTACCTGAAATTTTTTTTCATATTAGCTAAACGTATAAAGCATTTCACTACAAACTACCTATGAAATATCATGAAAATGGTCGTTTTATCACTAATATTATTAAACAATATATGGTTAGTGTATCTCTCTCTCTCTCTCTCTCTCTCTCTCTCTCTCTCTCTCTTCGTCTGTTTCATCAATATACTGGTCTGTATTTATAAAGTATATAGTAAATTAGACAACGACACAATAAAAGCTCCAAATGAAATTGAATATGAAAACAAACTAAAAACCTTTTATAAGACAGACTTCCAGCATTATTGGGCGTAAATCTTACCCTAGAAGAAGAAGAAGCATAAAAAATAATAAATGAAAAGGGTTTGACATATTACCCGTGACAAGTACACCTATAATAAACCTAGAAATATTTTATTTACTTTATAAGGATTGTTGGTGCAGAAAGTGTTTGTGAAAATGATGGAGAAAGAAAATAAGCTTTTTGTGATACACTTTACTTTAATGTACCCACGTCAATCATAAAGCCTTTGTTTTCCCCAGGTGAAAATTCAAGAAAGAACAACGTCACACTATGTGAAATTATTCACTAATCTTTGGTGTTTCCTCCACTACGCATGGAAGCAAATTTACCTTTGATGTCTGATCTCATTTGAACTCCCTCGTAATTCTGTTACTCGATTTATTGCTGCATTTTGCCTTGGGACTTAACCCTGAGATCTTTAACAAATCCTGCTGTTACCTCAGTGACAGCGTGTTACAAGCCAGATATTACGTCAGTTTCATGATTTCGAAGTTTAAACAAGAGAATATGTTCGTGCAGACGGGGACGGTCGGATATGGAATATTGCGGTTCACTATATACCGCTGAGATATCTAGCATTGTTTAATTACGAAATGTTTTTAAATCCACCAAAATACCCGGGAAAGCCTTTAGGTATACCATATTGTGTCTCGAGATAATCACAATAAATTTAATCAGCTCTGCGGAAAACGTTTACAATAGATTTCCCCGAATGAATATCACTTACTAAATACTATTGGCATATCTAGTCATCATCGCCATCATCATACAAAGAGTCGGTGAAATTACCTAAATATGTCCTCCTTGTGATTTATCTTCCACAAATCTCTTCTCATCTCCAGCCTCCATACTTACAGCTCTCATTCCATTACATCTGGGTCTTCCCACTCTTTTGTGTGAAGGGATCCAGAGGGCAACACAGTCAGGTACCATTCCCCCAGGGGTTGTGCGAACCCCGGGGCCAACAGTTCAAATATTATTAGGACAAAGATAGTCCTCTTTACCAATTAACCCGGTGAGTGCTCAAGGCATTACAAACAGGCACTTGTGAACGAAATAGACTATTTTTCTCTCGATTACGCTCGAAAGCGACAAAATTACATTTCATGCCTGAAATTAGAGCAATTTATTATATTTCATCTCGTCTGCATACGAAGTAGCTTGTAGGCGGACATTTTTACAGCCGGGCAAATTCGCATGCAAGTTTAGCAGGAGAGCAATCAAGTTGCTAACGAGTGGTAGTAAAGTTTGTAGACAATACTTTACACTTCATTAACTCATTCCCAAGGCTTATTACGATCTGAGGATTATATCAGCTTAAAAATGAAGCTTCTCTACCCAGGACACGTCGACAAAAGTTGCTGCTGCAATTCAGACAAGTTTGTAACGCAATTAACTCGTGGAAATTATATGTATGCTCGACTGAAATATTTGGGGATATATTATCAAGCCATTGGCTTGAAATTCAGGCTTCCAAAGAACTTGGTGTTCGTTTAAAAACAGTAATAAAAAGGTAATAGGAAATACAGAAAGAAGAGATTATTTGCTAGAAATCATAGAATGAATAACAAACTAATACATAAGTAGATAAAATGTAAGTAAATTATACGATATAAGGATCCAAATAATCGAAACCACAGTTTGTATTCATGAAAAGGCGCAGGTATAAGGAAGAGTAAAATCTACGATAATAAAAATGTTTGAAAGACTTTTCATGTGATAATTAATAGCTCATGCGAACATTTCTCATCGACCTGCATTACTGCATTCACTAATGTTTTAGCACACTAAAAGTTGAATAGAATCGTGAGAACTGAGAAAGGGGAAAAGGAAATTCCGAGAATAATTCCAAACACTCGAAAAAAAAAAAAAAAAAAAAAAAAACAACAAAAAAAAAAAAAAAAAAAAAAAAAAGCTCTCAGCAGGAAGGGTGGACTTTTTGCATGAGCTGTTATGACTCGATTTTCTCTTGGGAAACTTCAATGAAATGAGCCTCTTCCAGTGATCTA
>NC_061087.1:102285657-102290899 GCF_015104395.2 Macrobrachium nipponense | reverse complement strand
ACAAAAAATGCAAATATATGCACCCTGTAGCCATGAATCATAATCAAAATAAATAACCAACCAAGTAATAAAATCCAAAATAAGAAAGAAACAAATAAAGAGAGAAATCAAGAACAATCAGGTAAAAGAGAAAAGCAAACCACCAATGATTTGCAAGATATGCAGAGGTGTCAGCAAAAAATTTCAAAGCATCAGCTCCGAAATTCTACTCAGAGTAATACTGTATTTATTATGCAAGAGGATACTTGCAGAAACGGGAGAAAATTGCAGATCAACACAAATTGAATAATTATGATGAAGGAAGATCAAATATTATGGAAAAGTTGGATTTTTTAATGTCAGAATTTCTGGAAATGAAAGAACAACATATACCAGAAAAGGAAAGAGACATGGGAAAATCCTTATTACTACCAGTATTAATGAAGGAGAAAACACGCAAACCATCATAGTGATGAATGCGCAGGGTTAGTTACGAGTAACTCAAAAAGAAAAATAGAGTACTTAGAAGAACTAACCCAAAATGAAAAGAAAATAGATATAATGAATATAAGTGAAACCTGGTATTCCAAGAGACTGGGAATGATGATCAAATAAAAGGGTTCCAAACTTATAGATCAGATAGAAAAATAGGAATCAAGGGGGAACCGCAATATATGGGAAAGACAAGGAAAAATATATGAGAAATATAGTAACTCAGAATGTGAACTAATAGCGGTTAGAGAATTTGAATCTGAAAAATTGATGAACATAGTAATATATAGACCTCCTATACTAAAAGAGTTTGACTTAATAATTGAAAAATTGGATGATATATGTAGAAATCACAAGGACTGGACTATTCTCCTATCTGGTGACTTCAACTTCCTTTCGTAGAATGGAAAAGAACGAATAGGAGATTGTGGTTGTACTTATACATATAAAAAGAGAGTAATAGTAGTGCAGAAGATAAGAGGCAATTTGAAAAGCTATTAGATATGCTACTAGAATACAACATTCAACAAATAAATCACATGCCAACAAGAAAGGAAAATACTTTAGACCTAGTATTTGTGACGAGATGAATTATGTTTAAAGAAATAATAGTTTATAATGCGAGTATTTCAGACCATAATGTCCATAGAATTAACAGTTCATTCCAAAGCAAGTGAAAATAGAGATAAGCAAGAAATGAAAAAAGTGGGAAGGATATGGAAAATACAACTTCTACAGTAAAAAATATAAAATGGTCAGAAATTAATGAAGAATTAAACAAAGATTGGGATAACATTTTCGTAAGTGATGACATGGGTAAATACGGAGATATTATATAAAATTATTGGAGAAAATAGTGGAAAAATATATACCGAAGAAGAAAAGTAACATCATTCATGCATACCAAGAGACAGAAGGATCTTGTTCAGAAAACGAAAATCAGAAAGTGGAAAAAAGGTCTTGCAAAAGAAAAAAATGCATGGAAAGTTATAGAACTAAAAAGTAAGATAGAAAATGCAGAACAAAAGATTATACAATCAAAAGAAAATGAAAAACGGGACTTGGAAGAAAAAAAACCCTATTAAATATCAAAGCAAAAACCCCAAACTATTATACTCATATGCAAAGAAGATGAATAAAAGAAGAATAGAAATAGGCCCTCTGAGAATTGAAGGGAGATTAACGAATGAAAAAAAGGAAATTTGCAACATACTGGCAGAACGATATAAGAGAGAATTCACCCCTAGAATAGATAATGAAGATAATGATATAGAAGTAAGGATGAAAATAGTGAATATTTAGCCGACATAGATATTAATGAAGCTGATATTGTGCAGGCTATTAATGAAATTAAAAATGGAGCTGCTGCAGGGCCTGATGGAATTCCTGCTATTTTGTTAAAGAAAGTAGTTCATTCTATCGCAAAGCCACTTGCAATATTATTAAGACAAAGTGTAGATACAGGCAAGATATATGATGAGCACAAATTAGCATATATTACCCCTACTTTCAAAAGTGGATCAAGACTAGAGGCAAGTAATTATAGGCCTGTGAGTCTAACATCACATATTATGTTTAAAGTGTATGAAAGGGTAATGAAGAAAAATATTATGAAACATTTAATAAAATAATTTGTTTAATAAAAGGACAACATGGTTTCGTACCCGGAAAAAGAGTACACAAACCCAACTGTTAGTCCACCGTGAGAACATATTCAAAAATATGAAAAGCGGAAATGAAACAGATGTGGTTTATTTAGACTTTGCAAAAGCTTTTGATAAAGTAGACCATAATATATTAGCGAAGAAAATTAGAAAACACAATATCGTGGATAAAGTAGGAAGATGGTTAAAAGAATTTTTACAACAACAGAAAACAGATAGTTATAGCAAACGACGAGAAATCGGATGAAGCCAAGGTAATATCCGGTGTGCCGCAAGGTACGGTGTTAGCTGCAATACTGTTTGTTATTATGATTGAAGACATAGACAATAATGTTAAGGATTCGGTAGTGAGTAGTTTCGCAGATGACACAAGAATAAGTAGAGAAATTACTTGTGATGAAGATAGGAACGCTCTACAAAGAGACCTTAACAAAGCATATGATTGGGCAGAGGTAAATAGGATGGTATTTAACTCTGATAAATTTGAATCAATAAATTATGGAGACAGAGAAAGAAAGCTATATGCAATATAAGGGACCTAATAATGAGACCATCACAAATAAGGAAGCAGTTAAAGACCTTGGTGTGATGATGAATAGGAACATGTTATGCAATGATCAAATAGCAACTCTGTTGGCAAAATGTAAAGCAAAAATGGGAATGTTGTTACGGCACTTCAAAACAAGAAAAGCTGAACACATGATTATGCTTATAAAACATATGTTCGTAGTCCACTTGAATATTGCAATATGATATGGTACCCACACTATCAAAAGGATATTGCACAAATAGAGAGTGTACAAAGGTCCTTTACAGCTAGAATAGAAGAAGTTAAGGACCTAGACTACTGGGAAAGACTACAATTCTTAAAATTATATAGTCTAGAAAGGAGAAGAGAACGCTACATGATAATTCAGGCATGGAAACAGATAGAAGGAATAGCAGAAAATATCATGGAACTAAAAATATCAGAAAGAGCAAGCAGAGGTAGATTAATAGTGCCCAAAAACTATACCAGGAAAAATAAGGAAAGCACACAGGACATTAATCCACTACGCACCAGCATCGATAATGCAGCGTCTATTCAATGCGTTGCCAGCTCATCTGAGGAATATATCAGGAGTGAGCATAGATGTGTTTAAGAATAAGCTCGACAAATATCTAAAACTGCATCCCAGACCATCCAAGATTGGAAGATGCAAAATATACCGGAAGATGTACTAGCAACTCTCTGGTAGACATTAGAGGTGCCTCACACTGAGGGACCTGGGGCAACCCGAACAAGATGTAAGGTCTGTAAGGTCTGTAAGGTCCTTTGTTCTCGGGTCTGCAGTTCGACTAGTCATTAAGTAATGGTATTAGATTACATTGATTAAGTACTCGTACTTATCTCTACGTCCACTTATTGTTTCTTATTAATCTATATACTAGCAATCTGAGTCATTAGGACAATAATTTAGGGCGTTTTTGCATATCGCTCAAGGCTTAATTGCACATGTTTATTGTGTTCATTTTGGGATTAATTAGTGAAGATAATGAATTTTGCCCGTAGGTAATTGTCGCACAGGGAATTGTTTCTTTTATAAATAAATGGTGCTTGCGTTTATAAAGGGATACTGGGCTTTGAAGGATGATAGCTGTAATTGTACTGAAGCCTAACAGCATTTCAAATGAAGTCTTCAGTGGAATCTCTAAAGTGTTACCCTGATAATAAATACAAGTCAGAAAGACGACTGAATAATAAAGACCTTAGAACTTAAAAATATACTTCATAAACATGAAGTACTAGAAATCCAATAAACGATATCAAGAAAAGTTATAACCCGTCTATCAGCGTATCTTTGTTCAAGGGAAAAAAAGTGTCCTGAAGGTATCCTGCTTTCCTTTATGTGATTGACCTTAAGGATTGCATTTTTAAAGGAAAGTCTCCTTTTCGTTCTGGGAATTAAGGAGATAATTTTTCACCCTTCGGCAGCCACAGGTCGATGGCAAAACGAAATCAGGTTTCCATTCGTGTATTCAAAACAATTTTAAACAACCGCAAACATAAATCCCATCTTGGGTCAATAGAACGCTTTAAAAAAAGCTGCCTTCGTCTATATATAAACTATTTCACAAACGACGCATGCGAAACGAAGAGAGAATAGATATGGTATTCAGAGAAGATGCATAAGTAATCATGAAGGTTAGAATCGCCTGGGAAATCATCTGAGGGAGATTTAGTCATCTCATGCATAAGTTCCAGCTTTCCTTTTCCTCTTCTCTTTGCCGTCTCGTCTCGCGGCTGGCAAGCATCAACCATCCAGAATCTCCACGTCCTTGGCCTTCGACCTCTTCTGAGGGTTCTAGCTGGAGTCTAATGACATGCATAGCATTTCTTAAGACTTTCTATGAAAGATCTCCTGTATTAGATTAAGTTTATTTCGTGTCGTAATCTTAATTGTCAAGTCCTGTCCATTTTAGCTGATATATATATATATATATATATATATATATATATATATATATATATATATATATATATATATATATATATATATATATATATATATATATATATATATATATATATATATATATATATATATATATATATATATATATATATATATATATATATATATATATATATATATATATATATATATATTATATATATATATATATATATATATATATATATATATATAATATATATATATATATATATATATATATATATATATATATATATATATATATATATATTCAATCAGATAAGAGCATTAAAAAGGGTCCAGGAATCCACCAAACATAGTGAAGAATATTTTCATTAGGAACTGTGTTTTCAAATCATTCCCTTCTCTACTTGTACTTAGGGTACTTGTCCCTCATTATTTGTTTTAAATGTTTCTGTAAATTTTAATTAACATATTTCTTAAAGTTTTAGTCTATTGTTTGTTTTAAATGTTCTCTAAGGTTTTTAATTAACTTATTATCTTGATATTTTTAGTCTTAATGTATTATTTTACTATTAATTAAATTGTCACAATTTATAATTACAGGCTGAAGATGTACTCTGAAGCAGTTATGAAACGTTCCTAATAAAATATTCTTCACTATGTTTG
>NC_061087.1:102275657-102278157 GCF_015104395.2 Macrobrachium nipponense | reverse complement strand
CCCGCTAATTCTCCATTAATATACGTACGGTGCTATGTTCATAGCAACTGCCATATAAAAAAAATAAAAAACTCAATAAAAACTCTCTATGAATCTGTGTTTTTTGGTACTATCAGAGATTTAATACCATAATTAAGGGGTCGTTAAGAAGCTTATCAAATCACAATATTGATAAATAACATATCATTTTCTTGAGGTTGGAGATCTCGCATTCTGACAGCTTAGTTTTTTTTCTGCAATTAGTAGCTTCCGTATAGAGTCCTTCTCCTACACACTTCTTAACAGTCAATAGACGCTCTATTTATCCGGGGTAAGACGAGAAGTCATGTTGTTCAGTCAATGAGAACATGGTCAAGAAGGACTAAAACTTGTGCCAGTATGAATATATTATTCATATTGAAAGTAAATTACTTTCGTTTCCGTGTAATACTCAAATTTGTTTCAGACGTTTGATCAAGATTTAATGCAGCCAGGATTGAGTTAATACGTACATCAATAATTCCAATTTGTACACATAACCTAAATACTTCGTTTGATTCCCGTTAGAACCGAATTACCGAGGTGGTAGAACGCGCAAGCTGATGCCATCTATCGGTCGCTGAGAGAAACATAACCAACAGACTTCTTGGGTAGTGGGCACCTCTTCAGTCTTCAACCGGCTTTTTGGGTATTGTTAACTATCGAGTGATCGTCAAACGACTGAACTACTATTCGTTCTTAGCGATTATTATCATTTAAATGTATTTAGGTATTTGTGTATTTTGCATTAAAGATTCCTACTCTCGGTGCATTAATGTTTTCACGTTAAAACTTTTGTATTTTGAAGAAACGCTAAAAATTATATTAATATAAAATCTTTTGGAAGATAGTTCGCTTGTAAACTCGTACTTTTCTTCGGCTAATAGACCGTGCGTCAATCATGGTGATTACTGAATCATTAAGATCAAAACTGGGCAGGCAAAGGTTTCTTTTTCACATAAAAAATGTTAATTTAATGTTCACTTGATGCATAACTATACTATATTTTTTTTTTCATCTGTCCATCCGCCTGTGGTCTTTTTGTATGGTAACACTGCGTCCCGGGCTTTAGATAGTTACGCTATTTGTAAGTTTTAGGTAAATAAAAGGATATCTGGGTGTACATTTGCAACTGAAAAGTGTTTTAATAATTTACTGTATGCGAATTGCACCGTTAATATTCAAGATAGGATATTATTATAATCGTTGAATGTAAGCTTAATGTAACTATCTAAAGCCCGGGACGCAGTGTTACCATACAAAAACACCACAGGCGGATGGACAGATGAAAAAAAAAACAGAGTATAATCACTATAGTGAACAATGTAATGCAGAACTAACATCTGTAAAAGAAAAAAAATTAGGAAGTGCATTTATAGCTGTGTACAAATACTACCTCTCGGATAGTATACTTATACCAACTAACGCCCTAAACAGCAGAAACAGAAGGATCTTAATACATGAGATGCATAATTGCGCAAGAAATACAAGGTGGTTAGTGCTTTGCGTATATTCTAGTTCAACGAGATGCTGATGAGATTACTTGGGGTGTTCGTTGTGGCTAATACTATGGTTTCGTTAAGCATATTCAAGGTAAGTCAACATCTCTCTCTCTCTCTCTCTCTCTCTCTCTCTCTCTCTCTCTATGAACAAACTGAAGGCTTGGGAGTTCATTTTAACTAATATTAAAGAACACTGCTATCAACAAGACGGTATAATATCGGGAAAGTATTATTCAACATTATAAATGTTGCAGATAGCGAAATCAGGCATTTCACGAACAGTGAAATTTCAGGCAGATAACGAAAGGGACTTAAGGACATTTGATTTGATCCCACCAGGGACCAGTACTAAATTTGTCGAAACAGTGTACTAGGTGAGTCAGTATTGCAATCGACCTTTCTGTACAGCGTATAAAAAACGTCACAGAAAACAAATCTATCTTTCGGTGGTCTCGGTATAATGCTGTATAAGCCGCGGCCCATGAAACTTTAATCATGGTCCGGTGGTAGCCTGACGCTCGATTATGGCCAACTTTAACCTTAAATAGAATAAAACCTACTGGGGCTAGAGGGCTGCAATTTGGTGTGTTTGATGATTGGAGGTTGAATGATCAACATACCCATTTGCAGCCCTCTAACCTCAGTAGTTTTTAAAGATCTGAGAGCGAACAGAAAAAGTATGGACGGACAGACAAAGCCATCTCAATGGTTCTCTTTTACAAAAAAACTAAAAACCTTCAACATGATATATCCCCCAAAAAATCATACAGGAGTTGCATACTGCTTCTCTAGAAAAGAGCAAAACATTACTGAAAGCATTCAAGTCCAATCAACAGAATTACTCGAAACAGGCAAGAGAGTTTATATACTTAATAACGACCCAGTCACAAGCTTATCTCTGGAAAAAAAATTTATAGGATTGTCCGTCAGGATGAAGCATCGAAAACTGCACTTTTCACCGAGAGCTTCATCCTGACAAT
>NC_061087.1:102268157-102270657 GCF_015104395.2 Macrobrachium nipponense | reverse complement strand
CATGATTCAGTGGCAAAAGCCCTCCACTGGAGCCTGTGCAAGAACATCAGCTACCTTCCACAGTAATAAGTTGGTACGAGCACCAACCTGAGGGAGTGATAGAAAACGATCACGCAAAGATCCTCTGGGACTATGGTATCAGAAACAGATAGGGTGATACGTGCAAACAGACCAGACGTGACGTTGATTGACAAAGTCAAGAAGAAAGTATCACTCATTGATGTCGCAATACCATGGGACACCAGACTTGAAGAGAAAGAGAGGCAAAAAATGGATAAGTATCAAGATCTGAAAATAGAAATAAGAAGGATATGGGATATGCCAGTGGAAATCGTACCCATAATCATAGGAGCACTAGGCACGATCCCAAATCCCTGAAAAGGAATCTAGAAAAAAACTAGAGGCTGAAGTAGCTCCAGGACTCATGCAGAAGAGTGTGATCCTAGAAACGGACACATTGTAAGAAAAGTGATGGACTCCTAAGGAGGCAGGATGCAACCCGGAAACCCCACACTATAAATACCACCCAGTCGAATTGGAGGACTGTGATAGAGTAAAAAAAAAAAAAAAAAAAATAATAATAATAATAATAATAATAATAATAATAATAATAATAGTGATGGACTCCTAAGGAGGCAGGATGCAACCTGGAACCCCACACTATTAATACCATCCAGCCGAATTGGGGGACTGTGATATACAAATAATAATAATAATAATAATAATAATAATAATAATAATAATAATAATATAATAATAATAATAATAATGATAATAATAATAATGATGATTTTGCTAAAGCAGAGTTACAAAATATACCCTTTCATTTTCATGATATTTATGAATATATTTCCATACCGCTTGTCCTAAAATAATTCGTGAATTATTAAGATAATTAAGGCAAATTGAAAAAATCTGAAATAGTAATGATAAAAATTATATTAATATAATAATAAAAAAAATTCTAAAACAACTACAAAATGCATTTTCTGACTACATTGGTTTTTTCATACTACTCATCCCAAAATCATTCATAATGTCATTTATGAAAATATTTCCATACTGCATATCCTAAAAAACTGAGTAAAATTCGAAACAAAAGGAATAAACGTCTGCCATTAGGCCCGCGATCGGTAGTGGTGCCTCTGGGCCCAGATTAAAGCACTGGAAAAGCCATTTGTCTTGGCTGAGAGAGGCAGAGCTTGTCTTGCTGCATAAATCTCCCGGCAACAGGGATTCATTCTCTTTAGTTCACATCGTTAAAGGTGCTGTGTGATCTTTATTTCGTCTAAGCGAAGATGTAGTGCATTACTACCTTAATGCGATCCAACTTGTATTTTAATAATTTTTTTTTTACATTTTATGCATTTATCTATTTGCAAATTTGTCTGTTTTTTTTTATTACTGATCTTCTTTTTTCTGTATTTCCTATTACCTTCTATTACTTCTTTCGAATGAACACCATAGTCTTTGGAAGCTTGAATTTCAAGTTAGTGGCCCCTTTGGTGGGCTTGTTCCATATGAATAGGGTTCACCTTCTGCAATAATAATAATAATAATATAATAATAATAATCATAATAATAATAATAATAATAATAATAATAATAATATAATAATAAACCCACACAATAAAAACTGCCCAGTCGAATAGGAATTGTGATTGACCAAAAAAACAAAAAATATAATAATAATAACAATAATAATATGCGATTGCTTGTTATTACTTTGCCACTCGTATAAAGGCAGAGGGAAAAATACGAGTAGTCAAGTCTAGATACAGCTATACGATCTCTTCTTTATCTGATATTCTACTTTATTTCTCTCCTTTTATGCGATTAGATGTAATTTTACCATCTCGAAGATTTTCAGCATCGTCTCTAAAGTATGGAGATTTTATGTATATACCGAATTGCTTGGAGAAATTAAGCTGCAGTATACATTATATGGATTGTCACAAACTATACTAACGAATTAAAAAAACATTTGGAGTAGTTAGACAAATGGCATCTACGCAACCAGTAATAATATGTCTTATGCCATTTTTGAAAGGTAAGGTCCTCACAAAAATATAAAGTTCCTTACAGTGTAATGGCTTTACGTGTAATACTAATATATTCATTTATTTTTTAAACATAATAAAACATGCATGCTATTGACGATTTACTTTCCCATTTCATTAGAATCGTGTGATTATGAGTTTTCTTTGACTTTATTCATTATCATTATCATGATAATAATTATGTAGGTGCTGCATATTATTTTCCCCTGTTAGATAATTTGAAAGCGTTAAAAAAAAACTGTTGGACTGAACAAATGCATTTTAGAACACGCTAAAAAGATATTCACCTATTTATACAGTCTACTAGTTACTTATGACCAGATACGTGTGTAATCATAACACAAAAAATGCCCACTTAACTTCATAGATCCTTCACACTTTTGTATAACGCCTTTCACTGCAAAGCCATAGATCCAAATGCAAGAATATTTGGTACTTCT
>NC_061087.1:102260657-102263157 GCF_015104395.2 Macrobrachium nipponense | reverse complement strand
ACACGAATTACAGAAGAAGAAAGAGGACACTAACATGGAAAGGGTCAAGTCAGCCGCGGTGTCTCTCTGCTTTCGTTACTTTGTCCTTTATGGAGGGCCTCTACAAACACATAAAAAAGGCTGTAACTCCATCGTAGTAGGGCGCAATATATAAAGAAAAGACTGCTGTTAAACATCATCTCTTTGCCTGCACGTTTTTTTTTTTTTTTTTTTTTTTTTTTTTTTTTTTTTTTTTTTTTTTGCCCTCTCTCTCCCTCTCTTTCGTTCTTGTCTGTGATATTTCACACACACACACACACACACACACACACATATATATATAATATATATATATAGTATAATATATATATATATATATAATATATATATATATATATGTATATATTATTATAAACTAGGCCTTAGCCTAGCCTGTTACAGCTTATAATAAGAACATTTAAGAAATATCAATCAATGAAGGAACGTGTAAAACTCAGATCACAAAATATAACCATTTAATAATAGAAATAACAAGCAATTACATTGACATTTACTTTAGTAGAAAACAATTCGCAAGTTGAACCAACACAATTATATGAACCAATGAACGAACACACAGACAAACAATTAAACAAACACCTGAATTAAGTATACCAACGAAACACAAAATAAAAGAAAACACACTGACTTACTTTAACAATAGGAAGATGATTATCCTACACCGTGTATACAGGATATGTTGTCGTTAAGGTGGCCTGAGAGCGGACTCTGCCCTCCTCAAAATATTACAAGCCAAAGTAAACTAAATGAACGACAAGGATACTTAAATGACGAACAGTAACTAAAAGATAGGCAAGGATACAAAAGGTCAAAACAGGAAAACAAGTGTTACAAACCTAGTGGTAAGAAGGAGTACCACTACAAGAATAAATATGTACAAGCGACATAATTACAGAGAACAGAGACATGGTATACATAATATCACACTCCTCCCCGTTGAAGAAATGGCCTATCAGGACATTATAAGTTTCATGAAGTGTATTCCAGAAAACTATCAGGAGTCCATGTGGGTCCTGAGACAGGGCATCCGCAATGCAGTTATTAGTTCCTTTGATGTAGTGGATGGTTAGGTCAAAGTTTTGCAGAAACAAAGACCATCTGAAAAATACGTTGATTTGTTAACCTCGCTCGTCCGAGAAAGGTTAGTGGGTTATGATCCGTAAAGATGGTGATCGGGATGTTGGAGAGAAATATATTTCATATTTCTGCAGGGTTAGGATGATTGCCAGCAGCTCCCTTTTTCTACGGTCGCATAGGAACGTTGGTGTTTTTTGAGTTTGCAGGAATAGTAGCTAACAGGATGCAGCATCTGTGTGTCACTGTTCTTCTGCATCAAGACAGCACCAATGCCAGTATCACAGGCGTCAATCTGTATGATAAAAGGTTTTAGCAAGATCAGGAGCAACAAGGACAGGATTAGAGCAAAGTATATTCTTTAGTTGATCAAAAGCTTGTTGACAATTAGAAGACCATACAAATTTATTTTTGGGGCTGGTTAGGTCAATCAAGGGAGTGGCTACTATACTATAATTTTTTACAGAATTTCCTGTAATAGGAGGTCATGCCTAGAAATTCTTAAAAGACTTTTCCTATTTCGTGGGACAGGAATCAACAATAGCAGTGATATTTTAATCTTTTGGAACAATTTCTCCACTACTATGATGTGACCTAAATACCTAACCTTCCCTTTACCAAATGAAGATTTTCCTAGGTGAATAGTAAGTCCAAACTCCTGAAGACGACCAAACAATGCTTTAGTCGATGGATGTGCTCATCCCAAGGTGTCAGATGTCAAACAACAATATCGTCGATGTACACATATGTACCATCAAGATCCTGAATTCACTATTCACCAATCGCTGGAAGGTGGCAGGGGCATTGGTTATTACCAAATGGAAGCCTCTCATATTGGAATAATCCAAGGGGGTTGTGAAGGCAAGATATTTGCTTTGCTTTCTACTATCTGTTAGTGGAATCTGATAATATCCACGCAATAGATCGATTTGTGATAAATATTTATTTGGCATTACCAATGGCATCTAAAATGTCATCAATCCTTGGTAATGGATAGCTATCTTTGATAGTAACATTGTTTTTTTATTTGGCGAAAGTCAGTGCATAACCTTACTTTACCGTTTGGTTTTGGAACTAAAAGACATGGTGACGCCCAAGCTGATGTGCTTCTAGTTGCCAGTCCATTCTTCCAGTAAATACGATACTTCCTCCTTCATCCGTTGCTGCTTTTCCAGGCTGGGTCCTGTAATAGTGTTGACGAATTGGTCGTGTACCCGGCTGTAATTCAATGTCGTGTTCAGCATCGCTGCAACGTTGAGGCACATCCCCACATATACTCTTGTATTTGTGGAATAATTCTGCTAGCTGGCTCCTCTGCTTTCGGGGTAGATGCTGTAAATATACTAGTATATTCTGCAATATTTCCTGGTTAGTAGAGTCTGTCCAA
>NC_061087.1:102235657-102255657 GCF_015104395.2 Macrobrachium nipponense | reverse complement strand
AGGGGGGTTCAGTATTTTCAAATTACTTGTGGAAATACTGAACTAAATATCAGAGTTTAGCTTAATTCTTACCCATCACCAAATTATTCTATAAAGAACATATCATATGCAATATATATATACAAATTTATCAGACAGAATCTTCAGAGTTTTCTCTCACTCGCCTTTGAAGCTTTCCCTTCTTATTCTGGATTCATTTCCTCTTCCTACACTTGGACCAGAGTTCAGAATTAGGTCCCGACTAATTTGCTCTTCTGTATTGGAGGACATATCCTTTCGACTCAAAATTGGAATTAGAGAAGTCACATCGGACGTTGTTTTTTATATTTTCCCTAGTGTTTCCTTTCATAAGAATAGCATCTGTACTTCTCCATTTATATTGATTGTTACATCCTTGACAACAGCCAGAGGAAAAAATTGATAGTTTAATGTTTTCTTCTTTCACTAAGACAATGTCACCCTTATTAAGTCTGTGATGAGTAACAGGTTTATACCTACTCTTATTATTTTACGGCCTGTTTCATCAAGTATTCAAAAATTCTGAATGATAAGTTTCATTAAGGGCATTTCTTATCCTATTGAGTTTCGCATAGCTTTCTTGAGCCTTACTCACGGCATCAAACATTTGTCGACCAGTCAGGATCCTTATCTGGTCCAGGATTCAAACTCGGGAATGAGATTTACAGACATAAGCTCAAACCCGTGAATAAGCTTCTCTGGCGTAATTGGATCTGGTATAGTCTCGCTGCCTTCGTCACGAAGAGCCTCGTGGAAGGCAATGGGAAGTCTGTAATCATATGAATTATCTGTGACACCATGAATTCAAAGTCTCGGTGATCGAGAACATAATTCTTGATGGAACACCTCAGCAACTGCCTTACCATTTTGACGCAAATTTCCACTAGTCCACCTAAAGGATGGCATCCTTTTGCATAATGATCAAATGTGTAAAGACTTCACACCATGTTCTTCAAATAAGTTTGTATTTCAGGGCCTCTTAGGAGGTCCTTGATTATGTTTACGCCAGCAGCAACAAAATGAAGATCCATGGTCTGATATGCAAGATTGAGGTATACCGTATTCAAAGGAATGAAGCTGCAAAGCCCTAAAAAATTCCTTAGTATCGAGATCGAAACAAATCTTTAAATTCATGGCTCGAGTCCAAAGACATGTAATTGATAGAATCCAAACTTTGATTTTCCTTCCATTATATTTCACAAAATAGTGTCCCAAATGATCAAGAAATATGGACCGGAATGGGATGTTTGGAGGATTTAGCCTAAATTCTTTGTATGGTGACTGATTTAACTTTCTTGTAAGTTGGTTAATTTTCTCTGCAAGTAATACAGTCTTTGAGAACCTTCTTCACAACAGAAAAATAACAGGGTACCCAGAATTGTTTCCTTAATTCAGTCAAAAGTCTGTAGCATCCAGCATGAAGGTGCAATTTATGAAGGTCTAAAATTATCAGGCTAGTCAGCCTACTATTTTTAGCCAAAAGAATTGGGAAACGCAAGGTCTCATCATCTTTGAATCTTGAAAATTTACTCTTTACACGCAAGATAAATATTTAACTGACTAACAAGGTTGGGAATTGTATAGGCTGCCTTATTACAGCTTTCAAAATATTCAAATATGTCCGGAAAACTAATCCTTTGATCCTCACGGATAATGTTTCTTCTTGCCTGTAAAATATAGTTCCTCATCAGTGTTTTCTGGATAAACTCGACGCAAATTCCTACCATTCAGTCGAGATCTCAGTTTATTAATGAACCCGAGGACACACCGATGAATAGAAACCAGCTTACGGAAGCTGGAACACCTGTTCAACAGATCTAAATGTTCCGAGCTACCTCTAGGGACACCATCACCAGAGCTCTCCACATTCACCAAAGTCGAGATCACTTTATTTGGCTTTGCAAGAGGATTAGGAACTAGAATTGCCAGCGTATCATCCAGACTCTTTTGAGCATCACAAGGTGAGGTAAGAAAATTAGGTCCAGAAAAGTAATTTGACTTGATTAAAATATTGTAAGACACTGGTCGTGTAACATAGTCCACAGGGTTTTCAATACCAGAGACAAATTGGAACTTTATTGGATGAACTTCACATAGTCTACTAATATGATCAAGTCTATTGAGAATAAAAATACTTCTTTTGGCTCATCTTATCTCCATTTTTGGACATAAGAATTAATCCAAGACAGACACACCATGCTATCTGAGTAGTGTGTTAAACCAACAACGTTAACAGGACACATACAGGATGGACCTGAGAGTTACTGATAAAGATCAATAAGCATTTCTGTGCCTAGAGCTATTGCCTGAAATTCCAAAAGGATGGTAATGCTCTTGGTTGACCCCCCAGTTGTCGATTCACAAACCGGTTTTTGGCCATCAAAAAACTTACTTGACCACCGTTAACGTTCTGAAATATACATTACTGATCCGTAAATGGATTTTGCTGCTGTCGACAAACGCAATTAGGTTATAAAGACTCGTCTCTTCTGCCAACAAATCTTGCAACACTGACATTAGGACTGGCATTCACCTGTTTACATATTTTCTTCCACTCATGAAGTAATTCCTCAGACAACCTATGATCCCAGTCTAGATTAGAATTACACTGTAGATCATGAAGGAATGATCTAGCCCTATTCATTCAATGGCATAGTTACCCAAATATTTCATAGTGTGATGCTATCGATTTCAAAATAAGTCTCTTTGTAGTGGCTTTACAATCTAGTTTTAGTGGTTTCGTTAACAAATTATCTTTTATTCGATTCCATCTTAGGCCCAAAAGTTTCACCTCATCTGGAGTCTTCTCTTCCTGATCTTGTCAATATCAGCTTGAATATCAGTGTTATTTGTCACATATTGCTGTAAATAAAATTTATATGGCTCAAATATTAAACCTAACCTTATCAATAGACCATTTCAATTTACTGGAATCATTTGCACTTATCGCTCCATTGTCCATATAAAGACGAGCATAAATGTGTCTCTTAAGTTTCTTTCACTTCACTGGAATCCTCCTCGGTATCGAGTATCAAAATTTTATATAAGCCCAATAACAACAAGCATGGTGAGCAGACAAGACCAAATGGGAGACGCTTTGACTGATATCCGACAATGGTGTAGTCGCCTTTGCTTATATTTCGGTACCAAGAGAAACAAAGGTTTAATAGAATCTTGTGGTAATAAGCATATATTCAAAAATGAAGTTTTCATAATAAAACTAATATTGTAATACTTACCTGAACACCTGAATTAGCCCTGGTCACTGACCAAGCCCCGAACTATATCCCCACATATTTATCCCGCTAAGTGGGTAATTTTAACTGTCAGTGTTACCAACGCTGCAGGTAAAATCTAGTCAAATGAGTACCTGTGTTACCGTTGGCAACGCTGCCGCAAATACCTGCACCAGTGGCCTGTCTCCTCATTCCTCAATTGAATCATTCACTATCAAATTGAAGTGGGGTGGAGAGGGTGGGAATCATTCAGGTGTTCAGGTAAGTATTACAATATTAGTTTTATTATGAAAACTTCATATTGCAATACACTCCCTGAACACCTGAATTAGCCCGATTAACAACATTTAGTCGGGAGGCGGGGTGGGGCAATCTCATTCAGCCGACCTGTCCACAGAACATACGCAGGTAACTCATAAGCAACCTAGCATGTATAAAAGCATGTATCCTCACCTAGTTATCTAAACTCGGAGGTGAGGATGTTTGCAAAGAAAGTACTTCAACATCAGTGTTGTGTCTAAGGTACTGTCGAAGTCCAGAAGTATCTCCCATGTGATAAGCTTATACTACTTATTCATGGAGGTAAAAACAAAATCTCCTCACCTGGTTGTCCAGCTCAGTAGGTGAGGATGTTTGCAAAGAAAGTACTTCAAAGTCAGTGTTGAGTCTAAGGTACTATCTGGGTCAGAAGTACTTCCCCATGTGATAAGCTATACTTCGTTATTCATGGAGGCAAAAAAAAAAAAAAAAATCTCCTCACCTGGTTGTCCAGCTCAGTAAGTGAGGATGCTTGCATAGGAAGTACCATACCGTCGGTGTCGAGTCCTAGGTACGCCTGAGTCTGAAGAACCTCCCATGTGGTATTCTATACCTCTCATGTATGGAGGGGAAATGTGAACCTCCCATGTGGCTATGTAGCCTCTCATTGTATGGAGGAGAAGTTGAGTGTGCAGGACCTTCAGTTCTCTACTGCTCACTGATGTAGATGACTTGTGCTGAAGAAGTAGTAGTTTTATTCCAACATGACCATCGGGATTCTTGCCTAACCTCAAGGGCCTAAGGGACAAAACACACTGTCTAAGCTGGACCAACAGAAACACTAGAGTTCATTAGACTATCACTGCCTCCCTAAACTTCTAACACCATAAAGTTCATTTAGACTATCACTGCCTCCCTAAACTTCTAACACCCTGAAGTTCATTTAGACTATCACTGCTTACCTAAACTTCTAACACCCTAACTCTACTAAGCCAACTATAAAAGTTACCGCAACGACAGGACCCCGAGAGTAACCTCTCTGAAGAAACTGAAATTCCTTAAGGTACGGTGTTGTGAAAAATCACAACTCTCTCTCAAAAAAAAAAAAACCACCTACACAATCGCCGACAGCGAAACATTCCTCTGGAAGCCAAAGGGTAGCCCTCCGCATACTTGCGCCCTTGGATTGACTAAGAACCCATTCTTATGAGTGTCCGGATAGCGCTGAGGCAATGATTTAACAATAGTCCCTCCTCTCCTGCCAAGAACATAGCATAATCCTCAGAAATGTTAGTCTGGTATGCAAACCCCCTCGAAACCAAAGTGAAGAGGTTATCAAACAGTCCAGGCTCAGAGAAACCCATCAAGTCTTACCCACATTCGCACAGTGTGGCTGTGAAAGGTGTCCTCCAAATACGAGCCTCATGATTCGTAACCCTTAACACACGAATCAATGAAGGAACCCAATAGAGAAAAAAACCCTCAACTGACTCGTACCGGAAGTAGGACTCCGACAGAGGAGTTACCCGCTAGCTCATACAGAAAAATGATGCTAGCTTAAGTCATTCCCCAAAAAAACTGCCCGACTCGCCGAAACCAGACTACCCTACTTGATGTTTGAGAGATTGCTGGTTTGGTTGAATACAACATATCAAACATTACTTGAATTAACTGAGATACCTCTAGAGCCTGGAATGCGGAAGGATAGAATGGACAAAGTCCACAATCCGTTTTATACTCGCTTCCTTCGCCGGAGAAACAAAAAAAAACACACCACAACTAGCAACCGAGTCTCTCTTCAAAGGTATCTATCTATCCTCTGTCAGACCTGTCCGGCCACACCGGAACAGGAAAAAAAAGGAGAAAAGCCGAACCCCGACAAGAGCAGCACCCAAGAACCCGGAAACCTACTACACCTGGCTGCTCGATACCAAACGACATAAGATCCCATCATATCTGAGCCTACCGATCTGATTGCGCAACGATATACCAACAAGAAGATGATAAAACTCCTGTGCAAGTCGTACTCGACTGCGCAACCCGCACTCCCCCCAGACATCATGATGTAACCCTGCTGTCCGACCGTTGTCCACCCACTCACAAGAGCGAACTGTCTGTCACCAGTTCGCAAAACTTGTAAGAGTTAGTCACTCGACTGCGGATACCCTCACTACCCAGTGACGATAAACGTTACGCCTGAGCCGAATATACCTTGGCGATGAACGACCACACATGCGAGTCACTCCCATACTGTTGCCGCCAAACATGTACCAACCAAGACGATGACCTAACCTTGAACCAGTCTCAATTTACTGCGAAACTCCGCACTCGCCATGACTATGACACGAGATCAGACGACTACAATAGCGAGCAACACCCCTAAAGAGCGAAGAAGTCGCAAAAAACGCGATCCAACTAACCCCCTTTACCAATACGTACTAAACCTAGACTGGAGTCCGGAGCAAGTGAGGGAAAGAAGTACTCCCAGACACGGAATCAAGGTCGAAACCCACCTTGAAAACCCCATAAGGACGGAACAGAAAAGCAGCAGGAAAAAGTTGAGAAAATAAGGAGAGAGAAAGTCACTACGAGTAACCCACAGGAACACCTAGCGCCGAACATTGTGCAGGTGGAGAACCAACTGTGCGGTACAGTGCTCTAATAACGGGTTACGAACTGCGGAACCAATGGGAGACGCAGAAGGAATTACCAGCTACCCTAAGAAAGGGGCCGAGGGGGGCACAAAAGGTGCTAATTAAGATGCAGGACTAACTGCGAACGGCCGTAGCCCCCCCAGCAATTACCGCGGTAAGCACGTTACGTTCCTCCACACTCCTAAGGTATAAATGGGAACGAAGAAGGAAGATTACTACCACCCTATGAAAGGAGTGGGTGGTGACAACCGGTATCGATACAGTCAACGATGGCGCAGGTGAATCTCCAATTGCCGTAGCCTCCTCAAGAACTACGGAGGACACATTACGTCTCAAAACGAAGTAAGGATGAAAATACGGAGTTGCGGAACCGCCTTGAAGCATCAACATCAGCAGCCTGAGAATTACAGGACCCGTTGGAAGGAGCTACGAAGGCAGCCCCTCCTCCAAATTATTTCCTTAACCCAGAGAGAGAGAGAGAGAGAGAGAGAGGATTGAAATCATCTCCAATTTTCAGGATGAAACAATGAAACTGGCTCTACTGTGATATTGGTAAATAAAAACAGGATGAGCGAGAAGACTCCGAAGCGACATCCGAAGAATGAGCAGCTGAAGAAGGTTGTGTAAAGACATTATAAGTTTTAACAGGAAAAAACTGGGCGAGAGAAACTAGACCGACTCTTTTCCTCATGATAATCTGAGAAACATTAGAAAATCAGGAAATTATTCAAGACGTGGGTCGTGAATACAGTCCGTATTGAAGCTACCGTAATTGACTTGCGTTAATCGATTTTACGATGGGTATAGTCTTGAAATCAGAACTACATTGCAAATAAGTCTTGCTATCTCTCGCGCAGCTGGCTAGGCAACATCGTCATCAGACAGCGAGATTGTAGGGTTTAAAATAAAATTTAGGCCAAAGGCCGAATATTGGGAACTATGAGGTCATTCAGCGCTGAAGGGAAAATTGACAGAAAAATGTTTGAAAAGGTGTAACAAGAAGAAAACCTCTGTTGCACAATGAGTCAATTGTTAGGAGAGGGTGGAAAAACAGCATGAGTAGAGAAAACATGAATCAGGAAAGTAAGAGAGAGAGAGAGAGAGAGAGAGGAGAGAGAGAATTACAACCGTCCTAACGTCTCCAATTCCATAAATTTGCACCCTCTTCTAAGTTAAAAGGTATTATCTTAATTGGATAATATACTCGTATAACTGCGTACAGCTATAACAACCGAACGAGAACTTGTTGCTAATACGATCGAATCCTATAGCAACATCACTTATTGTATTGATCGGCGTGTGAAAAGTAATCGAATCCAAAAAAAACCGATAACAACGTCTGTTTATTGTATTCATCCGCGAGCGACGGTAATTACTGTATTCATGATATAATGTAGCTGAAGCTGATAGGCAAAATTACGTGCATCAGCAACCTGGAAGAGGTCCCAGCTTTTGTATGAATTCAAACGCAGCCGTGGTAAAAGAAAGTAATAGCATGAAAGAGCTCGTTTACTGTTGTCACACCGATAAAGATTAATCAAGTGTAAGGTTCTAATACCTATGAAAAAGAGTGAAAAACGAACGGAATCGCTAAATTTACGCATCTAAGCTGAGGGAAAAACTAGCTTCTAATGAGACGTATTAGTCAAATTTGGCCTTAAATTACATCGTAAGACGAACAGCATGACTTCGTTTCATAAGTTAAGTATCCAGATACTCATTATGGTAACTAGGAACAAAAACATTAGCCGAGACCAAGTGATATGGTTGAATCTGGAGACAAGGAAATAGACTAGCCGGCATCATGTCGTCTAAAGCCACGCCTGCTTACAAACAGCTGCTGTTTTGAAAAGCTTGTGTAATTGTAATTTAATTGAAAAAAAAATACATTAAATTTCAATTTAATTGAAAATTAATAAATTACATATTTAAAGTAATTAAATTAACTTTATTAGGTCAAATATTAATTTCAGTTGTCACTGTAATTTGATAATACCACTGGTAATTCTTTGTAACTGTAATTGACATAAGCACAATGTAATTACTGACGGCCATTAGTCCGTTAAACGTATGAAGACGTCATACAACGAAATCCTTTTAGTATCTGACATCTAATCATATTGCCACAAGATACCCAGTATTGACTGTTAAATGTCCAACATAGTTGAAAACATGTTTGCTTCAAGAAAACACGTCTTCTTCAAGACGACAACCTGGCCTAAGTAAGAAAATTGTTGTTACGTTAGTTACGCTATCCAATCAGGACAAGAATGAGGTGGATACGGCGACGCAAACCCTTATTGGTCATCAGCCGATTCCAGAGCGTGAATGACTGCCGAGTTAGTATTTACACTACGCTAATATGATGATACATACAAACAATTAATGCTTTTAGTCGGACAGAATCTGATCTTCATTCTGTTCGATTACATTCCTATTGAATTATACTAAGATCGGATTTTCGTTCGTTTCATTACACCTGTACTGAATTATCCGTAGTCAGAATGCCTGAGCCTAAAGCGTTAGCCACTATAAAAATCAGTCTACCTATATGTAGTACAGCGAATACTTTCGGCTAGGCAAGGCTACTGTACATTCATACGATATATCATCGTGAACAGTAGGCTAGTCGTAGTTAATTTATTCGATTTCTCTACATAACGAATTTATCGTACGTCGATATGCGTTGAACAGAGATTAGTTGATATTAAAAATTACGCTATCGTATAAGTAGAGGAAAGTAACCTTAAAGACGAAAGAATAAGTATTCAAACTCTTCAGAACCCGACAGACCCGAAACCAGATCTGAAACGGCCAACCATGGCCTAAAAGATTCTGACGCAAGGAACTCGAAACAAGAAACACCCCCAAGAGGCTCTAAGGACATTGTCCCTCTATAAACTACTAATAATAGAAAACCGACCGGAAGAAGCCTGCACTTCTCTTCCTAAACACTATTTAGCCTATTATCCTACTCGTCTATATCTGACCTAAATTTTCATCATCCTGAACTTACAAATCGAAGGGGAGGGGAAATCTGCTGCAACACTGCCTGCTCCGCGCCGGGGGGGCCGGCAGAACCTACCCACTCGGAGGCTTGCGGTTCTCCATTACCCCCAGCACCGTTAGGGTGGCTGGTTCTGGAACAGGCAGGGGGGCTGAAAAAGAACGATTAGAATTCACTATATTCTACTAATAATACTATCTCATTTTGGTTAAATTATTCGTCAGGCTAGAAATATGCTTAACATACTATATGATAACCTGTCCACTAATTTCTGGAATAACTAACTAATGTTTCGTTGTCTCCTGACCAAGACAAACATCTGTGACTAGTATTGCACTAAACTTTCTACACGAAATAACGAAAAGAACGTCGATCATGTGTGCGGGTACTCATCCTACGCTTGAAGGGCGTGCAGAGCCGATGATCACCAACATATCCAGCAGTAGAAGGTAGAAGGCTCGATCGTCAAACTGTAGATGAAGTAGAAGCAGAGGCGTTTGCAGTCGGCGACAACGTTATTTTAGAGCCGATGAGCACCAACATATCCAGCAGTAGAAGGCTCGATCGTCGAGGCGTTTGTAGAAGGCGATGACGTTTATTTCCTAACTTATCCTTAGCGAGTACAAAGTAGCTATCCAAAGTGAAAGAAAACGGGAAAATTCGTAGTTTGTAACCAAGATGCGAAAACTCTGAGTGGGGTCGGGCTAAATGACCAAAAGTTCGCCTGATGTGGGACTGATCCGCACAGCAAGGCGAACAAAAAACAATTGAGGAATGAGGAGACAGGCACTGGTGGCAGGTCTTTGCGGCAGCGTTGCCAACGGTAACACAGGTAACTCATTTGACTAGATTTTTACCTGCAGCGTTGGTAAACACTGACAGTTAAAATTACCCACTTATGTGGTAAATATGGGGATATAGTTCGGGCTGTCAGCGACCAGGGCTAATTCAGGGTGTTTTCAGGGAGTGTATTGCAATATGCCTTTTTAATATCAAAACAAAAATAACTATCAAAACGCAAATGCAAGAGAGCACTAGTGATCTTCTGATTCAAGCTGGGTCCACTTAACATGGCCTGGTTATGACTTAAGGCTGTACCGTTACGATTCTTCTCACACAAATTTGAGAGGTAGACTACTCTACATTTTGTGGTGTCTCTCTCTGGTTTAAACACACCCATATGTGCTAAAAAACTGTAATTTGGATTCTCTTCCAAATATTGATCAAGATTGTCAATTATCTCTATTATTCCCAAATCTGCCTGCTCTCTAAATGTTTGGTCAATCATTTTCAAATAACCATTGTTATTCTTAGAGAGTTTCTTAAAATTTGCTTTAAGAATTTGAGTGGCTAAATTTTTATTTTTAGCCAAAAGTGATCAACCTTATGGTTCCAAATAAGTGGCATGACTAAACCTGCCATCATCATTTCTCTTTGTATTTTTTAGAACATAATTGACTATTCTCTCATTTGTCTCCACAGACCTCATCCGAATATTTTCTGAATCATAACTTAACGTATCTCTGCAAAGCTTATCAAGTACTTTCTCTGCAGCCCTTTGTATATTTATATCTGAAATTTCTCCATCTCCGTCCAAAACTACATAATTAATCCCAACCTGTTTTGTGTGGCTGGTCAGGGTGTGGGTTTGAGTAAGAGTGCTATTAAGTACAATATCTTTATAGGTCACACCAATGTTAGGTGATTCTTCCACTACAATACACTGAGCAGAAATAGGATTGGATGGACAATATGGAAGATACTTCAAATTCGACTGCATTTGTTCTATCTTTCTAGCAACATCATTCCTGCACTATTTGTGAATACACAGAAGGTATGTTACCCTCAAATTCACCAAAGGCAATGATTTGCTCTTTCAAACAATAAGCTGAATTAGAGCCAAGAATAATCCAAATTCATTATATTATCCCCACCATCCATCATAAACTGATCTGCCAATGTGTAACCTTTATCATAAAAAAACTTCTGACTACCAAACCCAAACCTGGTAATTTTAAAGATGGGTGGATATTTTGGGGACACCTATTGCTTCAATACAATAATTCTTCTGCCTCCAATATCTAAATTTACCTCATAGCAGTTAGTATGATATACACGAGAAGAATTAAACCCCTTTACTTTAAGACTTATATCAGATTTTGTGATAGGCAAGTTTTCACTTTTCGCCCTATCTTCAACAATAAAATTGCTCTGGCTACCACTGTCACGCATACACCGCATTGTCCCTCCTTGAAGGACACATGAAAATGTTGGCAATATTGCAAGACTGCTATCTTTGGCCTCAAAAATTTCACTATACTCATCAATGCAAGATACGCTGGAAGAAGTTTCTCCAATTTTATTCTCCTTAGGCTTTTTCTGATCAATGTCTTTTTTCTTACTTTCTGTACTTTGGATTTTTCCTCAAGACACAAGAAGCTGAAATGCCAAGCCCCACAAATACATCTTTTATTAAATGGAACTTGCAACTATCAGCATTATGATCAATTCTTGCACCACTTTATACAACCCTTGAGAGCCTTGATTTGTGCGACCTTAGTGGAAGGAGTAGGATACTTAGTGCATTTGTGAAGTGGATGGGGATTTATATTATCCACACAGAGGGGGCAAATTTTAAAAACATTACTGAACTTAATTGATTGAACAGCCGCTGCCATGCTAGTTAGGTCCGTTGAAGAATTTTCTTTACATTTGCTTCTAGCTTTTATAAATGCTTTTGAGCATTCAAATAGCGTTTCATTAGCTTCATAAAATTGACTTCTAATTAGGGCTAACGATGGTTTATTCTCATTTGTAATTTGTATTAGGTGAGACTTGAAATTTCCGTTTTAGCCTGTCCATGCAAAATACTGTAATATATCATTTGTGTAATATCTAGGTCAGAAAATGAATTATAAATGGAATTGACTCTACCTATATATTCGAAGGGCTCTGAGTGGTAATCAAGCTTCAAGTTAGACATTTGTTTGATTACATTAAATTTACGTGTAGTAGGCGAGGCTAACGCTTCTAACAACAGAGGTTTTGCAACAGAATATTTGTGCTGTGAGCTATCAAGTGAACCAAGCAATACTGAAGCCCTCCCAGAAATTTGCTGTTTGAGAAGCAAAAAACATTATCAAAATCAGTGTAGCTAAAGTGTTCTGCTACGTCTTCAAATTGTTTCAAAAAGGCTTGTAAATCTTCACCTTCACTGCTTTTAAAAACGGGTAGAGGAGCCGTTGGACTCTTTAACATGCTAGTTACTGGATTAACATTTGAAGGTGAAGAATTTAATTTTGATAACGACGTCAAACATTCTGAAATAAGTCCTTTATAGTGAACTGCTTTGTCATCAATTTGGTCTTGATCATTCTCTGATTTTTTAATAGATTCATCAGAACGGTTTGCTTTCCATTTAAGGTCTCTGTTATTACTTTATCAAGTTTACTCAGTTCATCTTGAAGCCCGTCCGAGCTTCCGGATTAAATTTTCCCGCTCCTCAACAGACTTTGTTAACAAAGGAAGACTTTGTTCCATGAATTTTAGTAACTTGGCCCCTATAATTTCCCCGAGAGCTTACTAGTTGTTTTAAGTTAACAGACATTTTGAATATATTTGTAAGGATCTTTCTTTATGGCAAATGTAAGAGTAAAATAATCAAATTTTCTGACAGCTGGAGAACCAAATCTGTTATTATTTTCATCAAAATCTACTTTGAATTTGGGATCCAATAATTGTTGCCCTAGGAAATGTTTTTTTTTATAAAAATATCAAGACAATTCAACAGAGTCCTTTAAATCGTTTCAACCAGTAAAATAACAATAAAGCAAGGCGAAAATGCTCTCAAAACTCAATTTTTTCTGATTGATCAATATCAAAAGTTGACCAGGAAATGAATAGCCTAAAGTTAATCTCGCTATCTAACATTCACTTCACCAAAGGTTTCTACGTCACGTATATAAGAGTGCCAAAATATAGCTACTTTGAAATTCAATAGTAATAACGCAAGCCGAGAACGGAACAAAGACGAGGACAAAAAACGGCAATGATCACTTCCCATCGAGCCCACCCGGGGGCGCCATTTGATAAAATTAATGTATAGAACAATCGTAAAATAAACAACTTTAGGCTTCAAATTTATATTTAATTAACAATTAACATGAATGATTAAGATATTAACTATTAACAATAATGACAATTATCTATATATGAAATAGCGAAAAACTGTAGTTATTAATTTCCGAAGGAAGGAATGGCGTGAAAGGAGTTGAGTCACTGCACTCCTTCCTCCGTCTTGAGAAGGAACCCGTCAAAAGTGAGAATGCAAACTTCCTCCTCCCGATGTCCATTAATTATCAAAGGAAATACAAGGACCTGACAACACAAATAAGTACGATAAAAATTATACATGTAAAGCAAATTAGAAAATGATAAGGGTCGAAAAAAAATCTGCAACACGTGTATAAATTACGTCGAAGAAAATTAAACTATTCGACATCCCTTTCTATTTGATAAATTACGTAAAAACAAATGAAAGAGAAATATAAAAATTTTGTTATCGGATAGCACTGAATAATGAGATAAGTATAATGATAAATGATGTTAAATATTCTTTAGGTCCCTTTTAATTTAATAAAAAAATAGACGTATGTGGGGATCAAAGTTGATACGAAAAAAAAACTTTAAACTAATGATCGGACAGTACTTGAACTTGCATTAACTCATTGTACTCACATCTTCATTAGTCCCGATCCGCTGAAGTGAGATTCCAAAGTCCCGTGGTGGAATGGACTATACGTAGCTCGGAAAAAAGGTGTTATTAAGCTTGCTGCCATTCTGACGTCCAAGTCCATGAGCCATCCTCGGCCGCTAAGGTTTTAGCTTGCCATATTAATGATAATGAATCAGGATGAAGTAATAGTGTACACCCACAACTACTCTCTGACTGTCCTGGTGCACACGGACCGGTCAACTCTCCAACTGAAAGAAATCAGTAACTACGGGCAGCCTTTACTTCCCTCGTCAACCAACAGACGAGTTCCGAGATCTCAAACGACCGTATGGGCTTGTTGATCGTAAACGAGCATAATGCAAGCACTTTTACAAAGGTATTACTATTTTAGTCGGGTGTGAGCCCAAGAACATCGTAACATTAAATTTAAAAAAATCAATCATACTTGAAAGAAAAAAAAATGACCAAATTTAAAATAATAAATTAAGTTATTTCTTAATCAAAAAATAAAAAAGGAAATATGATAGGCTTATTTTTTCTTCAGCTCCTATGATTATATGGGTACGATTTCCACTGGCATAATCCCAATATCTTCTTATTTCTATTTTCAGATCTGGATACTTATCCATTTTTCCCTCTCTTTCTATTCAACTCTGGTGTCCCATGGTATTCGACATCATGAGTGATACTTTCTTTTTGACTTTGTCAATCAACGTCAACGTCTGGTCTGTTTGCACGTATCACCCTATCCGTTTCTGATACCATAGTCCCAGAGGATCTTTGCCTGATCGTTTTCTATCACTCCTTCAGGTTGGTGCTCGTACCACTTATTACTGCAAGGTAGCTGATGTTTCTTGCACAGGCTCCAGTGGAGGCTTTTGACACTGAATCATGCCTCTTTTTGTACTGGTTCTGTGCAAGTGCCGGGCATTCACTTGCTATGTGGTTTATGGTTTCCTTTTTCGTATTGCACTTCCTACATATGGGAGAGATGTTATTTCCGTCTATCGTTCTTTGAACTTTGAACATATCTGGTCTTCGGGCCTGATCTTGTGCCGCTGTTATCATTCCTTCAGTTTCCTTCTTTAGCTCTCCCCTCTGTAGCCATTGCCAATTGTCATCGCTGGCAAGTTCTTTAGTCTGTCTCATGTATTGTCCGTGCATTGGTTTGTTGTGCCAGTCCTCTGTTCTGTCTGTCTTTCTTCTGTCTCTGTATATTTCTGGGTCTTCGTCTACTTTTATTAGTCCTTCTTCCCACATGACTCCTTTAGCCACTCGTCTTCACTGGTTTTTCAGATATGCCCCAGTGCTCTGTTCTCAATGTTGACGCAGTCCTCTATACTTAGTAGTCCTCTCCCTCCTTCCTTTCGTGTTATGTATAGTCTGTCTGTATTTGCTCTTGGGCGTAGTGCTTTGTGTATTGTCAAATGTTTCCTGGTTTTCTGATCTATGCTGCGGAGTTCTGCCTTCGTCCATTCCACTATTCCTGCGCTGTATCTGATTACTGGCACTGCCCATGTGTTTATGGCTTTTATCATATTTCCGGCGTTGAGTTTTGACTTGAGTTATTATTATTATTATTATTATTATTATATTATTATTATTATTATTATTATTATTATTGTTATTATTATTGTTATTATTATTATTATTATTATTATTATTATTATTATTATTATTATTCCTTTGTGTCTCAAAACTCTAATTCATTAAACTTTACAAACATCAAAACATGACCTAACATTTAAGGCCGATTAACGGAACTTTAGGAAAGCGATAAAACGCGGTATTATATCTCGCCTTTTGTGACATAAGGATATATAAGGACTGATTGAAAATGAAAGTTTTAATTAACTGAACCGAGATTCGAATGAATCCTTAGGGATGAGCAAGTTCAATAAATAGCTCATTAAGGATGACGAAAGGGAGCTTTTTATGGATACCTAAGGACGCCTAGGATACGGTGAATCCATTTTGGTTGGCTTTTAATCATTTGACTCTTGATTTCATGAATCAAACAAGACCAGTGCCAAAAAACATCAATAATACTTATTTTCAAGGTGTTAATCATAAAACAGAGGTATATATATATATATATATATATATATATATATATATATATATATATATATATATATATATATTATATATATATATAGAGAGGAGAGAGAGAGAGAGAGAGGAGAGAGCGAGAGATGAGGGGAGAGAGAGAGAGAGAGAGAGAGAGCACATATAATTGGAGCTGGTATTTCTAAACTTGAGTGGATCTTAAAAGGTGGGATATATTGAAATTTTAATATATATCTAAAGGATATATATTAAAATTTTTGTGCTGGTGTTTAATTACACATCTACTTGGTTTAGTCAGTCAATTCTTAAACCTAAACCTTTAAACCTAAAAAACTAAAACGAGAGGAAATATCAAAGAAAAATATAAAGGATTGTAGCTGATCACACTGGAAGAAGACCTCCATCCCCCATCCTCCATTGCCAAGAGCCTGTCCCCATGACCTGCATTCCTGGGAAAGACTAAAAAGCCACAAAACGTTCACGACTGAAGCGTTGAAATCTCCAAGGGAACCATTTGCCTGCGTAAGAACATTCTTTGGATAGACAAACGGCTCTAATGCCTGTGTTTATATAACCTCCTAGACTACAAATGTGATAACCACAGCATAAATGTATCTCGTAAAAGGCCTTAAGTGCTTGCAAAAGTAATCTATGAAAGATAAATGCGCGTGCTCATTAATCTCTAATTATCAAAGGAGCTTTTCTGGGATTCATCAAGAGAATATAATGTTTCCAAAGATGACAGTTCCGGGGACAACGGCAGATTTCGGTGTTTGAAGAGGCTATCATTTGAAACAATAACACTTCAGAAAATAGCAGAATTTGGATGAAGATTTGAGCCATAACCATTCAAGTCTTTGGTTAAAGGCACTTTACCTTTGTGTTCTGTGTTATGTAAGTTATGTGAAATGTAGCCTCATTTTATATTCTGAGATTCCAGTTATGTACGTGAAATATACCGGTGCCTCTTCAATAAATGTATCAGTGCATCTTAAGACATATGTCAACAGTCGCTCCTTCGAACAAAAATAGTAAAAAAGGTCTGAAGAAAGCATAACCAAATTCCAGGAGGAAAAATATGAGAAATCCAAAACCTCTTTTTCCAAGACATGAAAATGTCCCAATCATAACAAAATATTCCCTAATTGCAGACTCCCTGAGACTATTGCAATATTAAAGGTCCGGTTAATGAACTCTGAATTCCTTCACTGGTGAGCAGTTCCTCAGAGATTCGTCTAAGGAAACTTCATTTGACTCTTACCAGGAATTGATCTTTCTCTTTCCAATTCTTATTTCAGTTTCTGGTTTGGCATTTACAGTTGCAAAATAGTATATTTCTTGTTTTAAGGGACATAGATATAACATGCATTTAAGCTTCCTGCGTTTTTTCTACCATCAGGTTTAATACCACTCTCTTTTCCTAGGAATTTTATCTTGGCTACGGCAATAATAAACTGGGGAATAGTTTCCTTAGTGCAGCTGTGGAATCTTTTGATCTCCAAGTAGATATTTAATCGAGGAGGAAATTCGAATACTGTCCTCTATTGCTGACGTCTCTCGAATTTCAGGTAAGTCGGCTTCATCTTCATTATTGAGCTGTAATTGTTCGAATAAAAGACATCTATGTACTACTCTCTCTCCTCTCTCTCTCTCTCTCTCTCTCTCTCTCTCTGGCCGTAATGCTTTGGGATCGACTGCAATTGCAGTATCAATAGGCTGCTTTCACTAATCGTGAATGAATGTGTCTACTTCAACAATAGTTTTCGCCCGCACACACTTACACACGCACACTCACTCACCCACAAACATAAACACAAACACAGATAAGAGAGTTTTGATGTATATGTATGCAAATATATGCATACATACAACATCAAATCTCTCTGATTTAGTAAAAATATAGGTTTAAAGACCAAGATTAAGCATCTGTAAGCTTTGATTATCAAATTAGGATACAATCAAAGCTTACAGATGCTTAATCTTGGTCTTTAAACCTATATTTTTACTAAAATCAGAGAGATTTGAGTGTTGTATGTATGCATTATTTGCATACACTACAACACTCAAAACTCTCTTATCTGTGTTTGTGTTTATGTTTGTGGGTGAGTGAGTGTGCGTGTGTGAGTGTGTGCGGGCGAAACTATTGTTGAAGTAGACACATTCATTCACGATTAGTGAAAAGCAGCCTATTGATATGCAATTGCAGTCGATCCCAAAGCATTACGGCCAGAGAGAGAGAGAGAGAGAGAGGAGAGACGAGAGAGAGAGAGAGAGAGAGAGAGAGAGAGAGAGGGTAGTACATAGATGTCTTTTATTCGAACAATTACAGCTCATTAATGAAGATGAAAATGACTTACCTGAAATTCGAGAGACGTCAGCAGTAGAGGACAGTATTCGAATTTCCTCCTCGATTAAAATATCTACTTGGAGATCAAAAGATTCCACAGCTGCACTAAGGAAACTATTCCCCATTTTTAATATGCCGTAGCCAAGATAAAATTCCCAGGAAAAAGAGAGTGGTATTAAACTTGATGGTAGAAAAAACGCAGGAAGCTTAAATGCATGTTTATATCTATGTCCCTTAAAACAAGAAATATACTATTTTGCAACTGTAAATGCCAAACCAGAAACTGAAAATAAGAATTGGAAGAGAAAGATCAATTCCTGTAAGAGTCAAATGAAGTTTCCTTAGACGAATCTCTGAGGAACTGCTCACCAGAATGAAGGAATTCAGAGTTCATTACCGGACCTTTAATATTGCATAGTCTCAGGGAGTCTGCAATTAGGGAATATTTGGGTTATGATGGGACGTTTCATGTCTTGGAAAAACGGTTTCGAATTTTTCATATTTTGCCTCCTAGAATTTGGTAATGCTTTCTTCAGACCTTTTTTACCATTTTTTGTTCGAAGGAGCGACTGGTGACATATGTCTTAAGATGCACTGATACATTTATTGAAGAGGCACCGGTATATTTCACGTACATAACTGGAATCTCAGAATATAAAATGAGGCTACATTTCACATAACTTACATAACACAGAACACAAAGGTAAAGTGCCTTTAATATCCCACTTTTTACACCTATCTTAATGTTAGATTGATGTTCCATTTATTTGTGGCAAATTAAATGGATAGGGATGCTCTCCATAGGAACCCCACCTACGTCATGTTAAAGAGTAAATTGCTTTAATTTCTACAAAAGGATGTTTATACAGACATCTATCAAATTTATTAGCAAAAAGTATTAAATGAATAAGCTTCTCCTGGTACTAGAATGTTAAAATATGGGCCTGCAAAGTGCTGCCACCTACCCTACAACCCGGGGAAACATAACCAGCCGGCTTCTTGGGCCCCCTTGGACGGTGACAGCTAATGACAGAAACCACGTAAACTTCTTTTCTTTAACAATTCCTTCGGTTTTACGCTCATTCTTCGTTTATCGTCTTGTTTACCCATACTTTAAAGGTTTATTTATGCAGCATTACAAGATAGAATAATAAAATACCAAACTAAAATGTATATGGATGTAAAATTGCTTCGCCTTAATGCGATAACTCTTCACTTGAAGGTGCTCATATACTTTAACGATACAATAAAAAATAAGTAAAGATATTTTGAAAAATGGATGCTTGTTTGATTGGTAGTTAGTAGCGGTACCTAGATTAACATCTTGTGATATTTACTTATTCAAATCGAAATATACTTAATGTTTATGTATTTATGTTGAAGAAGAAATTAGACTAATTAAAGAAGAAATCTTTATTAGTACATTACAAATAACTTACAGAAAAATCTACCGAGTTTCCCGAGTCTTTGTTAAATTGTCCGTTTGTTTATTTCCCAGTTGGACAGAATGCAAGATAATATTTAACTCCAGGTTACTTATATTCAAGTTCTCCATCTCTATATCATATATATATATTATATATATATATATATATATATATTATATATATATATAATATATATATATTTATATATATATATAATATATTTATGTTATATATATATATATATATAT
>NC_061087.1:102203157-102230657 GCF_015104395.2 Macrobrachium nipponense | reverse complement strand
TATAAAAAATATAATAAATATATATATATATATATATATCTATATATATATATATATATATATATATATATATTTGTGTGTGTGTGTGTGTGTGTGTTGTGTGTGTGTGCGTGTGTGTGTATGTGTGTATTTACATGTCTGACAAGTGGTACTCCCCACACCAAAAAATTTTATCATTCGGTCATACCCGAGCTGTGGCACTCAGAGTCCAATTGAACTGGCACTAAATTATAAAAACCTTTCCAATTCAAATGAGATTTTGGAATGCAGGTGCTTTATAGTGAGTTGCTGTGGAACTTACATCGGAATGCTTTATCACAAAAGGTTATTAGTTTGTTCCGAATTGTTGTTTGCCATTGTGGTGATGATGATCAAGAATTTTTTCGAGGAACATGATATATCGATATTATATCATATAATAATTATATATATATATATATCTATTATATACTATATATCCTATATATAATATTATATATATATATATAATAATAATAATATGATTATATTATATATGTATAAATATGTCAACATACATCTGTCACGCCTCATCCTAAAAGTATGAGGTACCTTACCCACTAGATAAGTAAACAAAGTTCGTTGTTTCGAAATCGACCCTACCAATAAAGAAACCCGACGTTTTCGAAACCTCTGCCTTGCGGAGCGTGCAAGGAGAAAGACAATTTGTCTCAAGCCTTAATACTACATGGGTTTTTAAGTCCTCATTCCTGACTTAGGACCTGATTAAGTATTCAGGAAGGGGAATCGGTGGGCTGTTAAGCGTATCGTCTGAACGTGGCTACAGGAGCATTTTTTTTGAAGGGGGGGGGACGAGTGGGAGGGGGGAATTCAGAGAAGTTGTAAATGGGGGAAAAAGACCTCTTATGCAGCCGAAGAGAACTCTCGTTGAAAGGTTCAAGAATTTCGGTTCGTTATTCAAAGGCGATGATTTTAGTTTTTTGTTGACGTCTCGGAGGGAAATTAGATTGCAATCGAGTAGCAATGCGTGTTGCTTTTGTTATCGAAGTGACTCATTTATTATCGTAATGATGATGATAACGATGATGATTATTGTATTATCCATATTATAGCATAACATATGTGGGAAAAATACAGCCAAAAGGTTGCCAGTGTATTAAAAGGCCAACATCAAAAGCTCCAGTTGGTCTCGCTTCTATGATACGATTTGATGCTTTGTGAATTCCTTTTGGAAAGCGACGACTCGTGAGTGGTGACATCAAAAATATCCCCTGGGCCTTCCCACCTTTCAGTGGCATTCAAAAGTGTTTTTGTGTGTGTAAAATTGTGTTCTTTAATTTTCGACTATTTCCTCCTTCACGTGAGGCTGGTATCACAAAGCTTCCATCTGTGTTGTATAAAGTCTTTTTGTCGTATTAACATGTTGATAGTTTAGCATTTAGATAGTCTTCTCACCTACACTGCTATTACAAAAGTGCTTTCGACGCTCTGGAAATAGAATTAATTTCAAAGTCTGCTTTTCTCTTACTCACCTTCACTGTCAGTACTTTTTGTAATGACTCAGTTCCATCTGTTCTCTTGCTTATTATTATTATTATTATTATTATTATTATTATTATTATTATTAACATTATTATTATTATTATTATTATTATTATTATTATTATTATATTATTATTATTATTATTATTATTATTATTATTATTATTATTATAAATTTTGGATGAAATGTCGAAGACAGGTTCTGTATTCGATTAATAAAATTGGGCGTTCTTTTATAATTCATTACAAAGAAGTTTCAAATGAGTTAATGTGTTGCTTTTATTATTATTATTATTATTGTATTATATTTTATTATTTATTATTATTATTATTATTATTATTATTATTATTATTATTATTATTATTATTATTATCATTATTATTCTATATCTGGTGGAGATAGAGTCAGCAATCAAAAACCAAGGTCAAACATTGTCCCTTTGCTTTCTCTTACTTTCCTAATGAGGACCATATTCTTTGGAAACTTGAATTTCAAGTCAGTGGCCCTGTGGGCGTGTTCCATATGAATAGGGTTCATGTTTATATCTTCAGCTGAAAACCCTTATGGTATCAGACAATAAACCCAATAAGGCTTTAAAAGGAAATTCAGCCTGCAGAGAGGAAACATTTATTGAAACATTTTATGAATAAATAAATGAATAAATAATTAATTAATTAATTATTTAATAAATAAACGGGAATAGACAATGAAACCGATGCACCTGAATTCAAGAGACGTCAGCAGAAGGCAGGAATGAATTTGCTTAAACATTTGGATATCAGAAGACCCGACGACTTAACCAGACAAACCAATCCACAGAAATCTGACCACTCTCAAAGTAGGTGGAAGATTTCTAAAAAGGGAATTTACACAAGATTCAGCAGATAGTATGAATGTGGCAGTGATCGTTGTCTTCTCTTCTCTCAGAACTATCCATATTCAGTTCGGGAGAAATTACATATACAGACAAACATACAGAGAGACACCCTCATACAAATATATATATATATATATATATATATATATATATATATATATATATATATATATATCATATATATATATATATATATTTAAAAAATCACAGTAGATGCACGTGACTTCATAAATAAGCGAATACCACGGGAAAATGATAGTTAGAAATATCGAATGCATTATTCGCACATATGAGAGATTTAGACCATCCTATTAACTGGAGTCAAGCAAGAGCCTTAGTCCCATGTAATGACACAGTTAAAAGGAATATTATTGAATCTTGTTTTATCAAGTCAAATAATAGAAATGTTCTAAATTTAAGTCTTGGTTTATTTAAACTTGATGCTTTCATAATTAAAAAGTTGTAGATTAAATATAAGCAAAAAAAACAAAAGTTAATATATTCAGTTTTTACATGTTTTGGACGGTGTAAAGATACTTTGTATTTTTCGGTTAGGGTCAGAATCTGTTTAAGTTTGTGACCGTGTGATATCCGATAGTCCTGGATTATCCCTTTTAATTTTACCCTTTTGATAATTAACCATCTGGTATTCCTGATCTTGTTTGTACCTGAGACCTTCCTCTCCAATTGTACTTTAGTAGCTCCTTGACGATGTCTGAGTAAAGACGAAAGCGCTTGGATTTCTGACTATCATTTTCCCGTGGTATTCGCTTATATATATATATATATATATATATATATATATATATATATATATATATATATTATATATATATATATATCATATATATATATTATATATATATTTACATACATACATACATACATACATCTATCAGTCAGTGAGCGCTAAAGATAGATGTCCCAACAACTCACTCGAGAGTCAACTAAATTGATAAAGTATGGGATTAGCTTAAAGAAATTTAAATTTCATAAAAAAAAAAAAAAAAATCTATACTTCTTATTGCTCATGATCATAGCCTTAAAGTTGTTTTGAAGTGCACAGATCACGGAAGAGCAACAGGTTGTTCTACAACATTCCAAACCGGAAGAAATCAAGAAAAAATTACGGATGAAAATTGAAGCAATATAACCTCATTATTGTGATAGAGAGGTTATATGCTTTAGAACAAAAATTATATGCAAGTAGAAACTTGACTATAGAAAGAAAGAAATCCACATGAATTTTTTCATACTTCATGAGAGTAAAAAGTGTCAACAAGACCAGTTCCCTTACTGGAATTACTAAATGACACTGAAAAGGATAAGTTGAGCTTTTCAACGACACGTCAAAGGCAGTACCAGGAATAATTGCACCTTCAAAGGGCGTCGTGGTGATTAGGATAATCAATTGAAATACTGCATATTTTAATACCCTTGCTATAAAGTGTTTATGCGTGTTTGTATGTGTGTGTGTGAGAGAGAGAGAGAGAGAGAGAGAGAGGAGAGAGAGAGAGAGAGAGAGAGAGGCTAATTTCCTCTTACCGAGTCTCTTATATGAAAGTATAGTTAAAAACTGAGCATGTTTCAATACCCTTTCCGGAGAGAGAGATGAGAGAGAGAGAGAGAGATGATGAGAGAGAGAGAGAGAGAGGAGAAGGTATGCTCAAGGAAAGAAAGTTCAGTCATAACAGTCATGCAAAAATTGCACCGTTCCTGCTAAGAGCTTTTCTTTTGATTCTACTGTTTGGAGATATTCTCGGAATTTCCTGTTCCCCTTTCTCAGTTCTCACGATTCTATTCAGCTTTTGCGTTTGTGCTAAAACATTAGTGAACGCAGTAATGTAGATTTAATGAAAAAGTTCGCAGGAGCTATTAATTATCCCAGGAAGAGAGGTCTTTCAAAAAAATGTTTATTATGTATATTTTTCTCTCCTTTATACTTGCGCTTTTTCATAAATAGAAACTATGGTTTTAATTATTTGAATTCTTACACCGTATAATTTACTTACATTTTATCTACTTATCTATTAGTTAATTAATTCATTCTATCATATCTAGTAACTGATCTCTTCTTTCTGTATTTCCTATTACCTTCTGTTACTGTTTTTAAATGAACGCCATGTTCTTTGGAAGTTTGAATTTCACGTTCATGGCCCCTTTTGTGGGATTGTTCCATATGAATAAGTGTCACCTTCACTCAATAATGTCAAAAAACATGATATATCCCCCAAATTTTTCAGGCATTAACTACACGTTACTAAAACAAACGACCATATGCAAAATTTCCGCACGTTAATTGTGTTACAAGCTTGTCTGAATTGCAGAAGCAGCTTTGTCGACGTGTCCTGGGTGGAGAAGCTACATTTTTAATCTGATATAATCCTCAGATCGTAATAAGCCTTTGGCATGAGTTAATAGAGTGTAAAGTATGTCTACAAAACTTTTATCACCACTCGTTAGCAACTTGATTGCTCACCTGCTAGACTCGCATGCGAATTTGCCCGGCTCTAAAAATTTCCGCCTACGAGCTATTTCGTTTGCGGACTAGATGAAATATAATAAATTGCTCTAAGTTCATGCGTGACATGTAGTAATTTTATCGTTTTCAAGCGTAATCGAGAAAAAATAGTCTATTTCGTTCATAAGTGCCTGTTTGTAAAGCCTTGAGCGCTCACCGGGTTAACTGGTAAAGAGGACTTTATCTTTATTCCAATAAAATTTAAATTGTTGGTGCCCTGGGCTTAACACAACCGCTGGGGGAATGAAACCTGACAGTGTGGCCTTCTGGGCCCCTGTACATGAAAGAGTGGGAAGACCCAGATCTACTGGAATGAGAGCTGTAAGTATGGAGACTAGAGATGAGTAGAGGCTTGTGGAAGATAAATCACAATGAGAACATACGTAGGGGATTCTGCAGACCTCTTTGTTTCGGTTGCTGGTGGTGATGATAATGATAAAGATTGATGATGATGCTGGACTATATACGCAATATTATTTAGTAAGTGATATTCATACGGGGAAATCTATTACATACATTGTGATATCTCGAGACACAATATCGTATACCTAAGGCTTTTCCGGATATTATGGAGGATTTAAAATATTTCGTAATTCAATAATGCTAGATATCTTAGAGGTATGTAGTGAACCGCAATATCCCATTTCCTAACGTCCTTGTCTGCACGAACATACTTCTTATTAATTTTGAAATCATGGAAACAATATGATGTAATTGCCTGGGTTTGTAAAACTGTCTATTAATTTTTGAAAATCATGGAACTGTGATGTTAATGCCTGGGTTGTAACTCGTCGCCACTGAGGTAACAGAAGGATTTGTCAAAGATCTCAGGGTTAAGTCCCAGGCAAAATGCAACAATAAATCGAATAACAGAATTACGAGGAGTTCAAATGAGTTCAGGCAATCAAAGGTAAATTTGCTTCTCTGTGTAGTGGAGAAAACACCAAAAGAGTGAACAATCTCACATAGCGAGACGTTGTTCTTTCTTGAATTTCACCTGGGGACAAACAAAGGCTTTTATGATTGATGTGGGTACATTAAAGTAAAAGTGTATCACAGAAAGCTTATTGTCTTTCTCCGTCATTTTCAAAACACTTTCTGCACCCACAGCCCTTAAAAAGTAAAGAAAATATTTCCAGGTTTTATTATAGGTGTACTTGTCACGGGTAATATGTCAATGCCTTTTCATTATTATTTTTTATGCTTCTTCTTCTGGGGTAAGATTTACGCCCAATAATGCTGGAAGTCTGTCTTATAAAAATGTTTCTATTTTGTTTTCATAAGCAATTTCATTTGGAGCTTTCATTGTGTCGTTGTCTAATTTACTATATACTTAATAAATACAGACCAGTATATTGATGAAACAGACGGAGAGAGAGAGAGAGAGAGAGAGAGAGAGAGAGAGAGAGAGAGAGAGAGAGAGAGAGAGAGAGAGAGACACTAACCATATATTGTTTAATAATATTAGTGATAAAACGACCATTTTCATGATATTTCATAGGTAGTTTGTAGTGAAATGCTTTATACGTTTAGCTAATATGAAAAAAAATTTCAGGTAATCTCGATTAATTAATATCACAGGATTGTATATCATAGATATTTTGCAGATAGCGCCATGAAAACTACCAATAATGTTTGCCTTTGTGAAACAACAATTTAAAACTGTGGTTTTTTCTAAATACCTACAAATGATTCCCCAAGAGTCAAAGAGCACATCAGTGCGAGCATAAGGCCCCTACGAATTATACATAAAGCTAAACGAGACTTTCTTTTAAGAGATTCATTTTTCCGAATGGAAATAGTTTTCATATTTAAATAGTTGAGTTTCTGCGTATATGTGCTAGAGAGAGAGAGAGAGAGAGAGAGAGAGAGAGAGAGAGAGAGAGAGAGAGAGAGAGAGAGAGTCCCGAAGTTACTCTTCCTGATGAAACGTATTATGCTTGAGTAATTTCAAGAGCAGTAAATCATTTTTTTCGTTCCACTACATTCAAAGCACGCACTATGCACAATATTCTCTCTAATTATTCATACAGAAAATCCGAAAAATCTGAATTAAATTCTGATATAAAATAATAAGTTTGTCTTCCTAAGTGGAGAGTCATTACGCCAAAACTCGGAAACAGAAACATTAATCTAGGGAGATCCAGCACCTGGAATTTGGGAAATTGTCTGATAACTTGCGCTCCTATTTCTGAAACGAGGGAGAACGTGAACAGAAATATAATGTTAGTTTGATGCAGGACACCAGTACAGAGAGAGTCATTGTACAACAGATTTGTTTTGCATATAAATTGCCTCTGGTCTTAATTGCTACGTGAAGCAAGGAATAGCGCATTCCCATATAATACATATATATATATATATATATATATATATATATATATATATATATATATATATATATATATATATATATATATTATATCAATACTGCATTTGTCATGTATTGTCTCCAAAGGGGATCATCATGCCGAAGATTAGAATTAAACGAGAGCTACTCTCTTAGAGATAATAGCTAATCTAATGAGGGAAAATTGTATCATTCGTATCTTACTGTCGCAGTTGAGTCAATTATTAAAGATACTCTTTCGAGAGCTTTAATTTTGAATTTATTTAAGGCATAAAACAGAATTTTTCATTTTTTTATATTTTTATTATTTATGACATTTGATTTGCGTGTGAGGGTTCTTTGTGTGTGGTGGGTGTGTGGTTGGTGTGTGAGGTGGTGTGAGCGTGTGTGTGAGAGAGATAGAGAGAGAGAGAGTGAGAGAGAAGGAGATGGAGATAAGTTTTCTGGTGTATATGAATGAATATGTTCCCATCATATTCGTCAATTATATTGAAGCTAAACTTCTTCGAACTGACAGCAGAAGGCATCCCAGACCCTCTTGAACAAGCACTGATATTATTATGGGGAAATGCTTCGTAAAAAGATGAATATTTATTATGAAAAGCAATCTGTGATGACATCCCACCTTTTGGCGAAGGACTGGACATAAAACTCTAGATTTATGGCGTGTCAAGCGTGGCAGTAAATTTTATGAAGCTGTAAAAACAAAATGAAATGAAGAACAACAATTTATTACGGATTTCATTATTCTTAAAAAGGAAGTGATCTTTATCATATGAAAGATTGGGATCGTTTTAATTTCGTGTGATCTATAACTCTCTTTTTAGTTACGGTTTGAAGTATGACCTCATATTTGTCAATGTGGGTTATGTTTTATCAAGAGAAGATTGATACTTATATACGATATCTAAGACGACTAGGCAAAACAAGGCCAGTTTGTAAACACATCTCTCTGAGTATCAGCTTCTCTTTTCAATGTGTCTCAGTAAATAGTTATTTTATCATATTCTTTCTTTCTTTCTTTGAATCAGCAGACCATATACCGAAGAGGACTCTAAACAGAAATCAGCCTTCAGAGACAGACAGATTACAGGAAAAGCGATAAATTAATGAATATGAGGAAAACATATATATATAAAAAAAACAATGCCCCTGAATTCAGGAGACGTCAAAAAAAAACCTACCTATCTTATCGTTTTGTATCTTACATTGATATTTTCCTAATGGTATAGACAAATTTATATGTTTTCATACTTGAAGGATCATACTAGTGTTGACAAAAATAGTTCCTGTACAAGTTCATTCTTATGATTCGAGGATGGGTAAGGTTTGCAAAATATTACTTGAACTGTACAGAGAGCTCGAGTGGTCTACCTCATAAAAGGGAAACACCCTGAATATGGGGCTGGGTTGCCCGAAGGACTTCGCCATCATTTATTTGATTATATTTTTGCACTCTATCTTTATATAGTCACATAAGTTATTCAATTTCACGCAAAATTCCCACTATTATCACCGCCTCAAAACATCGTGAAGATAGCACTGGGATACGCGAAAGAATTCAATATAATTTATTTAAAAAATTTCTTTATGGAACATATTTTTACAAAATCCCAATAGACTTAATTTCGAAATATATAATAACTCTACCTTATTTCCGTATACGCAAAATAATCACCATGGTCATCAGCTCAAGTCAGAAAACAAATGATATTCCTCAGCTTGAAATGAAAATTCCTCTACGTGGGGAAAGCTCAGATCACGTCCCCCTAAACAAAACTATTTTCGAAAGACGTGACAAGAAGGCCGCCTGGAGTCAAGGACTTTTCTCTCTCTCTCTCTCTCTCTCTCTCTCTCTCTCTCTCTCTCTGTACAGAGAGAGAGATTTAAGCAAAATCGTACGGAGGAAATGTAAATATGAAGAACTTCTGGTTGATATTTGTTTTGAGTCCAAATCCGCCACAATTTTCATTCCCTTCTGAAAACAGCCTCGGGAGTCCATTAAATGATAGAAAGAATTGTCTTATTTATGAAGCTTTTTCTTAATGCCTGAGTATTTTTATGAGTATATATTAGTAAAAATAGGGAAATTGGTAAACATTGAATATGTAAATTATTATATAGAAAAAATATATATTTAAATATCTATATTCTGTCATTCAATCCCTTCATTCCAAGAATTCTCATTAATTATAGATAAAAAGTAGGTTATTAAATAGACAGTCATCTTAGTATTTCTATCCATTCAGGCAATTCACGGGTGCTAAAACATTCTTCTCTGCACTTCTTAATGAAATAAAAAAGACACATTATCTGATACACAGAGACTTACTAATTTATGACCAGTTATAAATAAGTCACTACTGCCACCATATGAGAAAAAGTGATTCAGGTTTCATATATTAGAAGGTTATTATAAATAAATAGCTATTATTTTTTCAATGTGCGAAATCGAATTTATAACACAGGAAAACACTCACACGGAAACCAATAATTCATGTAGGGTATCGATAGCACCCTGAACTGACCCATTTCATCTGAAAAAAAAAGGATAAATAATGACTGGCTACTCTCCATCCCACACGCTGACGCTTTTTGCCTCAGTAATTGATTGTTGTATATTTGATGGTTTCATATCCTGATTGACAGCCAGCGCTGTCAAAGTAATAATAAAGAGCCATTTTCGTTTTAAACAATGGAAACACGAATGAGAAGGAGTTTAAAAGAACGTTAAAAGTTCTCTGTGATCGAAGACGAATGAAGAACAACCAATTGGAAAGGTATTGTGCGGAAACGTTTTAGGATAAGATATTCTTGTTATCCAAATAGCTTGGATTGGAGGAAAGAATTTTAGTCTGAATAACAGTATATTTTGAAATATTATATATATATATATATATATATATATATATATATAAATATATATATATATATATAATATATATATATATATATATATATATATATATATATATATATTATATATATATATATATATATATATATATATATATATTCAACAGGCGGAGGTTTCTCTGAGCCCAACTATACAATAAAGGCAGGGGAAGCACACCAACAGGTCAAGGAACTCATATTTATTTAGTTGCAACGTTTCGAAGCCAACCAGCAGGCCTCATTTTCAAGCTAAAAAAGTAACAATATCTAACTAGTACAATCAAACTAAGCTAAAATATTAAAATACACAATGTAAAGTACAATGAAACAATCACAGTTAAAAACACAAATAAGGACAAACCGTTGAGTGTGATGACAGAGGAAGGACTAACAAAAAACGTAAACAGTTCACGAGAGGTAAAGAGTTGTAAACGTGGCATGGGTGTTCAGTGAGGGGACCAGTTTTTTTAACAAAAAAGATTCATTAATTGTTAAAACCTTGTGATTGGAAGCTCTGCCCAAAACCTTAAAGTCCTTGTACTGAATAGAATACCTACATTTATCGGTATGATCCCTTATATTGGAAAAATTCGGGGATTCGAAAATAATGCCAGTTCTATAGCTGACAGCTCTATGACTGTCGATTCGACCTTAAGTAACCTATGTGTCGATCCAATATAGGTTCCTCGATTACATCGAGACAAGTAAATTTGTAAATAACACATGAGGTCATCAATGGTTCCAAACGGTCCTTGAAGCTGAAAAAGGCTACCGATATTCAGTGGGTTTGTGAGTATATAATTTGATTTTTCATGGCAGGGAGATGACCAGATTTTAAAGCGTGGAGTTCCTTATAAAAGTGTATTATGAATAAAAGGAAGGCTGGTATAGAACGGTAATTTAGGAACGTGAGGAGTAGGATGACGTGGAACAAGAATATTATTTAAAAATTTGGAGACATGCTTAAAGAACAACTGGGTGGGAAAGCAGTTGCTGTTAAAATATTTTTGCAAGAACGTGACTTCATTGTGAAAAGATTGCCAACTGGAAGACAAAGCAAAGGTTCGGTGAAGCATGGTTAATAAGGCATTAATCTTAAAATCAAGAGAACAAAAACTATAAAAATTTGTACCAAGACCGGTGAATGTCTTTTTCTAAAAGCGGAAGTTGAGAAGCCATGAGAGGAGAGTGTAATTAATTATCTAAAAAAGGCAACTGATTGTTGGTTTCGTGTTCAATGGTGAATTTGATGTTAGGGTGAAATGAGTTGATGAAAGTTAAAAACCTCTCGGCGTCAAACCGACTTCTAAAGAGTGCAAACGTGTCGTCAACATACTGTTTATAAAATAGTGGCTGGTAACTAAGGGGACAAGAATCAAGCATTTGCTCTTCCAGCGAGCACATGAAGATACCGGCAAAGATGGGTCCAAGAGGAGAGCCCACAGCCATACCATCAATTTGCGAGTAAGAACAACCATTAAAAACAAAAACGGTGTCCCGCACCGCCAGATCTAAAAGATTCCTAAAATCATTCTTACAGAACCCATTAAAAAGACTCATCCATAGGAAAAAGCTTACTTAAAATAATATCAATGGTCTGTTGTACTGGTACATTTGTAAATAATGACTCTTCGTCATTATTTACATATTATTTATATATGTATATATATATATATATATATATATATATATATATATATATATATATATATATAAATTCTCTTAAACTGCATAGTGAAACCTGTTAGAGGTTATACAGAGCATAGCTATTTGCATGACAACAATCCTTCATCAATTGCATGCAAGATTCACAGAAGCAATAAGACTGGTGAATCTCTCTGCAATTCCACGTATGTCTATTTTAGCTAAAGAAAAAATCAGGATAATTCCTGCTGCCTCAAACAACTTAATAGGCTAAAGAAAAAAATCAGGATAATTCCTTTGCTGCCTCAAAACACCTTATTTCATATCTTTAAAAATCAATAATTAAAACCTCATAGTAGCATTATCCAATTTAAGATCATTATAATACTGTCGACTTAATTGGAATAATCCCAATACATTTTCTGTTACTCGTAATTCCTTGGGAAGTTTATATTCTAACTTTCGTTTTTTGATCGAATTTTAGTTCTCATTTCAATGAGTAGCTTCTGGGAGTTGCAGTAATGCTTCTGCTTATAAATGATAGAGGAGTGAAACGTACGACCATAAAAAAAAGGTAATTTAATAAAGAATAAAATCATATGTGATAGACAATAATCAATGAATCATAAGATAAACGAAATACTGAGTTTGTATTTTGTGGTTGATGAAAAATAACAACACATACCCGGTGAATGAGAGTAGCCGAAGTAGGGTTTTTATTTGTGGTTAATAGAAAATAAAACACTGATGATAATCAATGAATGAGAGGACAAACAGAAGCAGAGTTTGTAGTTTGTGGTTAATAGAAAATAAAAACAAGTGCTCAAGATAAGACTCAGAGAATGAGAGGATAAACGTAAGGCCAATTAGTATATTGTGGGGACAAACAAGACATGAAATTCTCTAGCTGTTCTCTTAAGACCAATGTCATGTAAATCAGCTCCAACAACGCACGCACCGGTAGTAATCTGAGTTGTATCTCGCCCAACATAATAAATATGTGCATGTAATAAATTCGAACCATATTCCCGTTTAAGTTACTGCATTCCTTCTACAGTTACATGACGTTTCTTAGTTACTCAAGACAAATTGAACACCAATCGTGTTGCATGAGAATTATGGAATCGTTCCAATTCCAGAGAATCGTCTTGATTTCATCGGGAGTAAATTGAGGTTATTACGGTGTTTGGTGCGTCTCCATCATGAGTTTACTTTCTTCTTTGACAATCTTTTTAGAACTTCCTCGAAGAAAGTTGTCGAAAATATTACTTGAAACCAAACTAACCTTCAGGGATTACTTTCAATCTTTCACTACATTCAAAATATTTTTTAGCAATGTTTTTTTGCGTCAGTGAAATCATTACCAATGATGAATTAAGGTTTTAATATATATCTTCACAACGTACTGACTCAAAGAAAATATAATGGACGGGAAATTGTAGCTAATAAAGCTTTTTAATGATAATATTGTCTCTTAAGTAGATCTATAACTTACCTTGCATATATAAGATGTATTTTTTTATTATTGTGACAGTAATATTGTAGTGGATACCCTACGTCAAATACTTTAAATTAATATACCGAAGAACAATACCAAAGAAATTATGCTCTGTAAGCATATTATGCTTCCAACATTATTATATATACTTTGCGAAGGTAAATGTTTAAGGAACATATTAACACCAATTCAATTCCATGAACCTCATGCGAACAATATTTGTTTAAATAATACAATTTTGAACTATTGGCTTTTAAGTACATTAGTTAACTGTCTTTATTAGATGTCATCAGTGAGGTTTCTTAGTAATGTATCAAAGACAATAGCTTCTGAGGAAGTGTTTGTCCCACCTGGCTTATAATTACACATATATATACATAAATATCTCGACAAAGTCTCATTAATAAAAAGGACGAAAGCGCACGGCAGGAATGTCTGCCTATTATTTTGCTGTGGTATTCGCTTATATCATGAAGTCACGTGCATGTACTGTGATTTTTAAAGAATGATATATATATATATATATTATATATATATATATATATATATATATATATATATATATATATATTATATATATGTGTGTGTGTGTGTGTGTGTGTGCGTGTGTATTGGGACTGTATATTTGCATGCATCAATTCTAACCATTTAGTCATTTATAGTTATACTCCAAGTCATAAAAAAATACACATACACGTAACATAAAAAAAAAACTAAAAAAAAACATACATATTTCTTCGCGTATGCTTCAATTCCAGGAGACTTTTATTGCATTGGACTTTCGTCAATTGACTTTCTCAGTTACCTATGAATAAATTGAAGCAAATCCCGATGGGGGTTTCCGAGAGAGAGAGAGAGAGAGAGAGAGAGAGAGAGAGAGAGAGAGATGCACAGAAATTCCGTTTAACTTTAATCGCAAACTCCTTTTTTCTTCTTTTTTTATTAAGCCTCTTAAATTTAATCTTCATTCTGTTTTTGTGTGAATATTCTATATGTGGTAGGTCCTCGCAAATAGAATACTCTCATAAATTATTTTTTTTAATGAATAATTAAGTATAAAATGGAAGTCGATATACGAATGAATTGAAGACCAGACAATAAGACAGAGAGAGAGAGAGAGAGAGAGGAGACGAGAGAGAGAGAGAGAGAGAGAGAGAGAGAGAGAGATTCCATTCACGTTTCATATATTGAAAAGGTCTTCCGAAAAAAAAAACAGATAATGACAAGGAATACGAAGACTATAATGTCTCACAGGTAATGGATCATCACTTTCTAATCCACCAAGATCATTATCTTTCTCCCCCCGGCCGGGAACTTCTTGGAACGGCTAAACCTGATGATGTCTCAGTTCCACTTCAGATTATATTCCAATTACTCCTGAATCTTTGCTTAGGAATCGCCGAGGAATTCTGGAGATCATAGGTGTCTACTAGATTCGGTGACAGCAAGGTTCACGGATCGCTCCGCAATTTCTGGAACAAATTATTACGCACTCCATAAACTCGTGATTTTCTCAGTCAAGAGAATTCATTGTCACTCAGTTTTTCCATTATTTTAAGCTTGAATCTTATTCATAAAAGCTAATGAGTGAAGTACTGTTATCACTTCTACAAGCATTTGAGAAAGTTAAATAACTTCATTGAAAAAATGAAGATTATATTTCAAGCATCTGATAAAATTAAATAACTATATCACTCAGTTCCATTATTGTATGGTTTCTGTGCTGGAATCTTAAATCTTATATATATATATATATATATATATATATATATATATATATATATATATATATATATATATATATATATATATATATATATATATATATAATCTGTGTATGTGTGTGTGTGTGTGTGTAAAACATGTGGTGTACTGTTTTTCATTTCTACTGGACGGTGATATTCTACTGAATGACACCATTAAGGAACTGGATATTCTATTTACGAATATCACATATCCCTCTTGTACTGAATCGAATTCAACTTCCCGCAAGACACAATCAACCAGGTCTTGAATTCATCCCAGAGGGGTTCTGGAACACAAGGTGTCCTGTTGCTACAATGTCCAAGGATGTCCAGGGAAGGTTATAAATACCTACGTGGACTGTAATGGTCCAATCACATGTGATTTGCTACTTGCAGCATGGGGGTCGCTGAAGCAAAATGGAAAAAGGAATTAATGTAGCATTTGTCTTTAAATTTCACTAAACAGAGAGCCGGAAAAATTGATGTTTACTCAACAACAGAAACAGGAAATGAATGAAACGCTTAAATAAATATTCGTTGTGAAGTATTCCTCCTTCAACAAGCAATCTGCTGGAGTTCTTAAATAAATCTAATAAAATATTCATAAAAGCTTTCTTAAAGAGGAAAGGTAGACGGTGAAAAAATTGTGGAGTAGATGTTCTAGGATTTTCTTTCCTTTATTACTAGTTTTGTTGTCTTGTAAAACTTAGTATAGACTCTTTGCCTATAACAAGAATGCAGTGCAGCTAATGTCCACACGAATTTCTCAAGCATAACGCATATGCTTTCATTGCTGCATTTGAAGAGAAGCATTGCAGCTGTGTCTAAATACCGCGCAAGCATGATAACCTCACGAAATAAGTCAAGCCCAAAAACGTCACTGCTTCCCTTATTGTATTAAATCTGGAAAAGATCAAATTAGTTTCCACAAAACCAAAATCTAAATCGAGGCCTCCATGGCTTCGCAATTTGATCATTAATTCTATTACAGTGCTACATCAATTATTTTGTTACCAAAAGGCCAAGATTATGAATTTAAGAAGCAAATTGGATATGGCCAAGTTACCTTAAATGGCTTCACATGACATTACAATCTAGAATATTTAAGAAATATTGAACTCTAATACGACAGAATGCAGTAACCTTAAGTTGCTTAACATATCTAGTTCTGAAGAGCAAAATTAAAGCCATTAATATTATCTCAGATAAATTTTAATCATAGTTATGTGTACCTCTTCAGAGGCCACCGTAAAAAAAGAGAAATGATATTTTCTGTGAAACACACACGCACACCCTCTCTCTCTCTCTCTCTCTATGTGTGTGTGATTTGGCAAAATGTCACCAAAGTTTTCATGAAACCCATAATGGAAGATAAACTGTTTACGACACCTCTTGGTACCCAAAAGCAAAAAGAGCAACTCTCGACCTAGACTAATAATCTCCCTTCATCTCCCTCACTCGACCCTCGACCTTCGTCACTAATCTCCCCTAATCTCCCTCGATCTCCTTTTAGCAGACTGCTTCCCCTCAAGGGTCTTTTGTTGTGTAGATTCCCTCCATTTTCTGCAACTGTCCTTCACGATATACTTATATTAATATATATATATATATATATATATATATATATATATATATATATATTATATATTTAATTCCTGTATGAAAGTAGTTTATTTCAAAATGAGCTGGATTGTTTTGTATATTACAGACAAGGAATACTGTTGAGTAGCTCGGTAATCAGGTGCCCTACACACACACGCACGCACACGCACACACACACACACACACACACACATATATATATATATATATATATATATATATATATATATATATATATATATATATATATATATATGTATGTATGTATGTGTGAGTGTGTGTGCGTGTGTGTTCCATGAAAGACAGTATTCATTGGATTGAGGCAAATGTACTGGAAGCCACTACGAAGGTCCATCCACACAGAAGGAATAACCTGTGTCATAAAAGGGAAGGGTCTGAAAGTGAAAGAGAACTTCGATGTGGTTCAACAGATTTCACTAAATATAACATTCCTTTGAGTTTTGGAGACTAAGGATTCTATATGTATATATAAACATATATATTATATGCATATTGTTACGACCCCTAGGAGGCCGTTCTGCAGAATCTTTTAAAGATGTTATTTAGGGATCGTAGGCAGTAATAATGCAACACAATGAATGGGAATGTGGTAAACAAACACCAAGAAAACTAACAATATTTATTATAAAAACAAAACTTAATACTAAATCAACCTTGTGCAAGTACAAATGAACCAAGTATCCAGAGAGCTATATGGCAATTATATGCCCAGAAGACAGATTAACATGTCTTCAACACAAGGTTCCCCTAAAACTAAAAAGCTAAACCCTAAACCAGTAATATAAATAGAAAACACGGTAATTAGCAAATAAATAGCTCTAATAGAGCGGGCCCAAAATGAATACACTAGCCTAAAAAACTAAAGCTAGAAAGAAGTAATGAGTTCAATGAAACAAGTGAAAACCTTAAAATTACCTACCTAATTAATAAATCTAACTTCACGCACGACCACAAATCAATCATAACAGGGTATACCATCAAAAACTATAACAATATATCCAATTATGAATCTGGATATTATTAAATATAGATCCTATACGCTTATGTTAAGGAATAACCAATTTACTAATTCCTTTGGAGGATGTAGATAGGTGTCCACGGAGTCGCTGGAGACCACCAGTCTGCTACATTAAGGGAGCTACTAAACACTGGGTCAGACCAATAAGCAGCAGACGTCTTCCGAAGGAAAATATAAAGGTCGACACCTTACCTAGTGTTAGCCTCCCTACGTGACTCCTTACGAGCCTCGACAGCCCAGACGTGCAGAGCAGCACCAAGACCCTTAGTACGCCGGGGCACGGCAGAAGCCTCTCCTACAGAGCTGGGATCCCGCGCCAGCCCTGTCAACGTGGGGACTCCTTCCCGACGGGGGAAAAAAGCAAGGGGGCAGGTCGCAAGTGACACAACTCCTTGTGAGCCAGAGATGAAAGCCGTGATCAAGACATACGCTGCAGGTGGCTCTTCATACACCGGAGGGTCAAACCTCGAGGAATATGAACCTCGAGGAATATGAAGAAGTAAATCCTCCAAAACAACGTAGTGTTGTCAAAAATAAAATATTCCGAGGTGGCTGCTGCACTAGTCCTTCTGGGATGACGATACGGCCCGAACTGTTCTGGGAAGGCGACGTACTTTTCCAGCGCAATAACACTCGCACCGTACTCCACTCTCCAATGAAAGTAAAACAATAACAAAGCGTTAATAGGGTGGTTTGATAATTATCTACTAGAGGAAGAAGCAACAGCATCACTATCACAATATTCAAAGTAATGCACAACGAACTATGTACCTTAATACTTAAACATAAAAATAAAGAAAATATTACACTTGACCAAGGCTGATCTGAAAATAAAAACAATTATTACACTTACATGACACCTTCCTCCTCCTAAACAAACAAAAAATTTATTCATTGAATAGAATTTTTTTTAACCAAGAGAAAACCAACAAACTTAAATTAAACCATAAGGTAAATACACTTAGTCAACTGAATCAACAAAACAATTCAAACTCAGGACCTATATATTAAAGTTAAATTATACCTCACACCTGAAAAAGAAGGTATAACAAATTAAGAGTCAAATTCTGTTTCATACCTGGAAACAACCAATCATAGTCCAAAAGAAAATGGGACAGATCAAATTAACAATTAGTAAACATATATATATGCACAAACTTGAGGAAAATTTCAGAGGCCAGGGCAACAGAGAGGAGGGGCTGGCTCCTACATCCGGGAAAGGGTGTCCGGAATGCAGTTATCTGCGCCCTTAATATGTTTAATAATTAGGTTAAACTCCTGCAACTGTAGGACCCAACGCAAGATTCTTTGATTGGAGCCCTTCATCCGCTCATATGAATATCAAGGGGTTATGATCAGTCCAGATCTCCACAGGGAATGAAAAGTTTGTGACATAAGGCTTAAAAATGGTAAAGTGTCCAAACCAAGGCGAGGGCTTCCTTTTCAATGGTGGAATACTTTCTTTCCGCCGCCAGCAACTTACGACTTACGACTGTAGTAAGAGACTGGGCGTACAATATCATCCTCACCACGTTGAAAAAGAACTCCGCCCATCCCAACATCACTGGCATCTACAGCAATAATAAAAGGCTTCTGAAAATTAGGCGAAATCAATATAGGATTGGACACCAACAACATTTTCAACCTCAGAAAGGATTCTTCACATTCAGAAGACCAGGCAAACCTTTGTCCTTTCTTCAGTAAACCAGTAAGAGGCTGTGCAATGTCAGAGAAGTTGCGAACAAACCTTCGGTAGTAACCCATCATACCCAATACTCTACGCACTTCTCTAACATTACACGGTCTCTTCAAAGCAATAATGGCTTCAAGATTAGCTTGTTTCGGGGCTACTTGACCCAAGCCAATCTCATGACCTAAATAAATAACCTTAGCCTTGCCAAATTCACATTTCCCAAGTTATTCACCCTAGGCCTGCAGCTCGCAATGCCTCAAACACCTTCCTTAACCTAACCACATGGGTTAGCCAATCATTGCTATGAACCACAAGGTCATCAATCATAAATCTCAGTACCATCCAGCCCACACAAATAACCCTGTTCATTAAACGCTGGAAGGTACAGGCAGCATTTTTCATTCCGAAAGGTCATAACTTTACACTCAAAGTCCAAATGGTGTTACAAAAGCAGATATTTCACGAGCTCGATCAGTTAGGGGAACCTGCCAATAACCCTTTAATAAATCTAATTTGGTAATAAATTTTGAAGGTCCTCCTCATCTGATCGAGACAATCCTCAATACGAGGAAGTGGAAAAGTGTCATCTTTTGTACTGGCATTTACCCTCCTATAATCCACACATCAGGAACTTACCGTCAGGTTTCTTTACTAGGACTATAGGGGAACTCCAAGGACTGACCGAAGGTTGGACGAGATCATGCTCCAGCATGTATTTAATTTCCTCTTCGACTATTGCACGTTTTTTAGGGTTCAATCGATATGGACTCTGATTAACTGGCAAAGCACTGCCCACATCAACATCATGCTGGAGTAAGCTCGTCCGCCCCGGAGAGTCCTGAAATAAGTCGAGAAAGGATATTATTAATTTCATTATTTCATCTCTCTGCGATGCCTCCAGATGCTCTAACCCAGTTCTTAAAATTTCCAAATTCTGAAGGTTATTACCAAGAGCATCTGAGGACACCTGATCCAATAAGTCATCTTCAATGTCACTAACATATTCTACAACACTAGTAACCGGTTCATAGACTATAGACAAGGGGTCGGGTCTACCAGTTTTACATATGATTTCAACCGATTTATATGAAAAATACGGCACTTCCTCCGAGTACCAGGAGCTTCAATTTCATAATTGACATCGATAACTTTCTTAAGACCTTCCAGGGCCCCTTAAACCTAGGCTCAAGGAAGTTATCGGAGTCTGTACTCAAGACAATACCAATTCTCTGGTTCAAAGGAACATACCTTACTCTTTCTATCAAATTTTAATTTCATTTTACATTGTGAAGAGGACAAATTCTCTTGGGCAAACTTCCAAGCTATGGATAAATTTTGTTTTAATTCATCCACAACCTCTCCCACATCTTCTCACCCTTTTGACCGGTTTCCAATAATTCATGGAAAATTTCCAAAGGACCCCGGATCTTGTGTCCAAAAACCAAGTCAAACGGAGCGACGCCCGTGGAAGAGTTGGGGTGAGATTTCGGATGGCAAAGAGAGCAAAGGGAAGCCCCTTATCCCAATCCTCTCCCTGCTCATAACAATATTTCTTTAATATTGACTTAAGAGTCTGGTGGAACCTTTCTACCACACCCTGGCTCTCTGGGTGATAAGGCACACTAGTAATGTGCTGAATGGCCAGTTCAGCACACTTACCTTTAAATAAACCTTACTTGTAAAATTCGTTCCACAGTCGGATTGAATTTTACAAGGAAGCCCAAATCTAGAAAAGAATTCCACCAGCTTGTCAAATACGGCTTTGGAAGTTACCTTACGCATAGGAAAAGCCTACTGGATATCGATAAGCTCTGTCCATCATGTTAACAAATAGCTAAACCCAGACTTTGTTCTTGGCAAAGGCCCCACTACATCTATCACCAACTCTGAAAAGGGTTCCCCAATAGCCGGAATAGGATGTAAGGGAGCTTTAGGGACAGGTTGGTTGGGCTTACCCATTACTTGACAAATTTCACATGCCCTCACAAACTTTTTAACCGAAGACTTTATTCCTGGCCACCAAAATATTTTAATCAAATTATGAAAAGTTTTACCTATACCAAAGTGACCAGCGAAAGTGTCTTCATGAGCCAAGCTCAACACTGCATCTCTAAATTTAGAGGGCACCACAATCTGCTCAATTCGGGAGGTCATATTTATTGATGGGTCGCAGGTCTACTAACTCTATACAAAAGCCCCTTAATAACACAAACTGGGGCTTGTTAGGTCGCCAGTATCACCCAACTCAAAATTAAATTCATCCTTCTGGGCCTGGATGAAAGTTACTCTATCACAATGAGGTTTCAAAACTTTGAAAATTCCAATACTAACTGCTACTATCTACTAGCACGGGCCTTTCTACATCTACATCTAAACTACTAAGATTAAAATCAGATTCATCATCAGTAGCAGCTGCAATTTTTTGCAGCAGCCCGAGTAGTAACTGCCACTGGGAACAAAGCAGTGATCGAAACTATTGGGAAAACTTCTTGACCCTTCTCATTATTACCTAGATCGTTACCTAGGATACCATCAATCCTAGGCACCGGCAGACTCTCTACCACGGCTAATTCACAAATTTATGGTAGCCCGGGAAAGCTACTTCCACCTGTATTAAAGGGGCAGATACTAAGGTGTCTGGAAACCCACCCAGGACTACATATTCACCTGAAAAAGGAACAAAATTCTTTATTGAATCTGCTAATACCAGGGATCTAGCTGACCCAGTATCTCTCAAAAATTTCACATCCAGATAACCTGAAGGGGTCTTTATTTTACCTTCTTACCTACATACTTATTGAAAAGTCACAAATTAGGATTTGAGCAATCAACAGGGTAGTTAGCCCCCCGCTCAGAGACTTTTTTGTCACTTACTGGATTATTGTTGGGAACCTCATTCACCTTACCAATCAAAGATACAGGAGCCCTATTATTGTCATTTCTATTCCTAAGTAAATATCTCCTCCTCCTGGCATTACATTGTGCCTGCCTGTGCCCAGGTTATGCACCAATAACAATTACCACGGAGAGGGTTAGCTTTGGCCTAGACTGTCTGGTCACTATTGAAAAGACTCTAGTGAGGCGCTCCACTCAGAGACTTTTCCAGGTACATTACCCTCTCTCTTTGATACCTCACCATTACTAACTTTTCTATTAAAATTATTTGGTCTAGAGGACTGAGAGGTGGAATTGGACAACCCAAAATTGCCGGACCCAGCCCTATGGGTTAGTACAAATTCATCGGAAACCTGGGCCGCCTTGGCAAGATTCACTACTTTCACCTCTCCAAATGCATTTTTAGTTCCCTACCACAAACCTTCTTGAACTCTTCAAGTAACATTAGCTCTCTCAAGGAGGAGAAAGAGACAACCTGACGACTCTTAAGCCAATCGTCAAATTGCTCCTCCTTGAGACGAGCATATTCAACAAAAGTCATAGTAGGTGGTTGCTTACAGTTCTGAATTTGAGACGATACGCCTCAGGGACTAAGTCATAGGCCATGAGAACTAAAGCCTTAACCTTAGCATAGCCATTCCCTCCTCTAAAGCATTATACACCCTAATGGCTTTGCCCACTAACCTGCAGTGAATAAGCACTGTCCACATTTTCAGTAGGCCAAGCCAACCGGGATGCAACCCTCTCAAAAGCTTTGAAAAATTCAGGCACATTGCTTTCGTCAAAAATGGGCACTAATTTTAGAGCAGCCCCAATATTAAAGCTATCTTGGTGAAAATTACTAGGGGTACTAATCTGGTTGGACCCACCCTGGATCCTAGCAAGATCCAACTTTACCTTAGCCATCTCCAACTCGTGCTTCCTGGCTCGTTCATTTTCCTCATGTTCCAGTTTTAACAACTCAATACGTTTACATATTAATTTATATTCTCCCTCCTCCTGGCTCATGCCTGAACGAGAAGGCTCAACCTTATTCACCACTATATCACTAGCAAGAAAGGGGTTAGTAGATTTGTTTGGCTCAACAGGAAAATTAGCTGGGCCCTTATAGATAAGCTGTGCAGGAGGGGGGTCCTCAAACAGAGACAAACCTGGATTTATACTAACTTCTACTTCAGAAGCACTATCCGTGTCCAAATCACTTTCCAATACTGGAACTAATCTTCCCCTTCAGCCAAACCTAAGGCTAATTTTGCCTCCACTAGTTCTAACAAATGAGCCCTTGTATCCGTGGACTTATAAGTAACACCAACCACCGGGCACACTGCATTAGATAATTTTTATTAAGGATGTGCAAATACTTAATGCAATCCGCTGATCCCAAAAATTCACCAGGATTGAAAGCAATGTCCTCCATGACTATGGACAAAATAAGGAGGGGAGAAAAATATTAAATATATAAATGACAAAACTAAATAAATACTATCAAATTAACCTAGTGCTGCCCACAAACACAAAACACTGCGTGCACCTGCGTACGATCCTGTCACGGTCGCCAATCTGTTACGACCCCTAGGAGGCCGTTCTGCAGAATCTTTTAAAGAAGTTATTTAGGGATCGTAGGCAGTAATAATGCAACACAATGAATGGGAATGTGGTAAACAAACACCAAGAAAACTAACAATATTTATTATAAAAACAAAACTTAATACTAAATCAACCTTGTGCAAGTACAAATGAACCAAGTATCCAGAGAGCTATATGGCAATTATATGCCCAGAAGACAGATTAACATGTCTTCAACACAAGGTTCCCCTAAAACTAAAAAGCTAAACCCTAAACCAGTAATATAAATAGAAAACACTGTAATTAGCAAATAAATAGCTCTAATAGTGCGGGCCCAAAATGAATACACTAGCCTAAAACTAAAAACTAGAAAGAAGTAATGAGTTCAATGAAGTGAAAACCTTAAAATTACCATACCCTAATTAATAAATCTAAATTCATGCACGACCACAAATCAATCATAACAGGGTATACCATCAAAAACTATAACAATATATCAATATGAATATGGATATATATAGATCCTGTACGCTTATGTTAAGGAATAACCAATTTACTAATTCCTTTGGAGGATGTAGATAGGTGTCCACGGAGTCGCTGGAGACCACCAATCTGCTACATTAAGGGAGCTACTAAACCACTGGGTCAGACCAATAAGCAGCAGACGTCTTCCGAAGGAAAATATAAAGGTCGACACCTTACCTAGTGTTAGCCTCCCTACGTGACTCCTCACGAGCCTCGACAGCCCAGACGTGCAGAGCAGCACCAAGACCCTTAGTACGCCGGGGCACGGCAGAAGCCTCTCCTACAGAGCTGGGATCCCGCGCCAGCCCTGTCAACCCGTGGACTCCTCCGACGGGGGAAAAAGCAAGGGGGCAGGTCGCAAGTGACACAAGTCCTTGTGAGGGCAGAGATGAAAGCCGTGATCAAGACATACGCTGCAGGTGGCTCTTCATACACCGGAGGGTCAAACCTCGAGGAATATGAAGAAGTAAATCCTCCAAAACAACGTAGTGTTGTCAAAAATAAAATATTCCGAGGTAGCTGCTGCACTAGTCCTTCTGGGATGACGATACGGCCCGAACTGTTCTGGGAAGGGCGACGTACTTTTCCAGCGCAACACTCGCACCGTCACTCACTCTCCAATGAAAGTAAACAATAACAAAGCGTTAATAGGGTGGTTTGATAATTATCTACTAGAAGGAAGAAAGCAACAGCATCACTATCACAATTATTCAAAAGTAATGCACAACGAACTATGTACCTTAATACGTAAAACATAAAAATAAAGAAATTTAAAATATTACACTCGACCAAGGCTGATCTGAAATAAAAACAATTATTTACACTTAATGACACACACACACACACACACACACACACACACACACACACACACACACACATATATATATATATTATATATATATATATATATATATATATATAATATATATATATATATATATATATATATATATATATATATTATATATTTAATCTCTACCATTAGGATGCAAGAATAAGAGTTTATATTGCCACAACAGGAGTGTAAAACAACTGAATGCAAGATTCTTCTCCTTTACTCTAAAGGCCTGTCCACTCTATGGAACATTGGTTTCAAAGTTTACGAAAAATGTTTGCAAACAGTTCGCAAACTGTTTACAATCTGTTTGCAAAACCGTTTGCAAACTTTGTTTACGAACAATGTTTCCTAATGTGGACAGGCCTTAAGGCGTCCTCAAACAAAAACCGCTTCATAATACTTCTTTGTTAATTTTATAGTTTCATAACATTACAAACTTGCATTTTTAAGGATGCATCGCTGTAGCTCTTTCACTAATGTTCATACATCTGAAATACCTTTGATTTTTCTAGTCAGTTTAGAGTAAAGAGCTCTGTAGTGGTACATGTGACTTTACAGATTACCATAGCTGCAAACTATTTGTAAAATATACATTTTATGTAACAATGGAACTTAATTACAATATACTTGAAGGCTCTGAAGCACCTTTGGAGACTCTTTATCTGTCGTGATTATCAGCATTAGATATCTTCTACTCTTCGACAAATGATTCTCCCTTTAACCTCTGTAAAAGTCAAGAGTGTTTCAGTCTGAGATTAAAACTTAATTGAAAAATCTTTAATTTGAAACCTAGTTAAGGAGATTGAAAGTGCTTTGTCGATGAGTACAGGGTGAATGTGATCATTAGGATAAAGAAATGGTTATGGCCATCTCTTATCCTTTTCGTTTCTCTACGTTTCTATCTTTTACCTGTATTTTATTTCCACATAAAAGGATTTAATATAAATTTTGGACTTTTCATGGTTGTTATTTACTGGCAAAATGAAAAATCATCAAATTCACCGGCATATGTATTGGTGTAATGCTATTCCAAATAATTATTAAATAGTTACATTCTATCTGGCCTTGCTCGAACGTCCCATCATTATCTTGTTAAATATATATTGCAGCCAAAACTTAGATGTTCATGGCAGTGGGTCTATGTAAAATCATAGGCGTTTGTAAATAAATACAAAATATTTTGATATATATAAATGATTCTAATTGATAATATAAACACAGGGATACGTTGTCATTCTGTAAAAATAGCCTGCTATTAGTTTCCTCTGGTTTTTCAAATAAAGATTATCTCTTCTGTTATCGGTGCAAAATTCATTTTTGGAAAACGAATTAAAAATTAAATGTTTCCTTTGTTTGGCCTCAGAAAAAATTAGAGCGAAATCCCGCTTTAAAATGTGAGGTGGGAAAATTGAAAAATATTTGAGGATGAAAATCTAAATGGTTGGTTTATGATATATATTGTTAAAAATTACTTTCGAAACACAAATAAATGCCGGAATTTAAGGATACAGAACCAATCCTCGAATGAAAATATTAGCTGGGAAACCTGAAAAATCTCTGTATATAAAAGTGAAAATGGGGCGTTTCCGATAAAATATTAATATATCGTTGAAAAATACTAGTGGTACACAAATGGATGCTGGAATTTAACAAAGGATTTGTTCTGTTCACATTCAAATCATTAACAGTGTTTTGCTGTGATTTGCATTGTCACACAGAATGCACAACTTTAGTCTGAAGTCTTATGGACCAATGTTTTGGTAAGAAAATATTTTGTATTTATTTGCATATACCCCAATGAGAGAGAGAGAGAGAGAGAGAGAGAGAGAGAGAGAGAGAGAGAGAGAGAGAGAAGAAATGTTGTGTGATAGTTTGAATCACATAATGACAGGGAGATCAAAGCATACATTTTCTAATGCCACAAACAATAAAACGAACCAAAACGCCGTAATACCAAGGATATACTACGGAGAATGAAATGAAGAGAGAGAGAGAGAGAGAGAGAGAGAGAGAGAGAGAGAGAGAGAGAGAGGATCGACTATACTAATACCATGCAAATCACAGTTACGAGTCAAAAATTTCCCCTTTCTCTCAATGCTATTGAAAAATTGAAAAATATGTCTCCAGGTTTTGGGGGAAAATTCTCGGGCCTCCTCAGTATTCAGGAAGTATTTTCCTGATCAAATTTCGTCCTTATTGTCTCACGTTGGGGATTTTCTGAAGAGAAAGTGGCTGGTTTGAACACGTTTACACTGACCAATATTTTCGCTAAAATCTTCAGGGTCTT
>NC_061087.1:102178157-102198157 GCF_015104395.2 Macrobrachium nipponense | reverse complement strand
AATGCCGTACCGTCTGGCTCCTCCTACTATCCCTCTCCATCCCCCTTACTCCCACACAGAACACCCCACACCCTCTCTCTCTCTCTCTCTCTCTCTCTCTCTCTCTCTCTCTCTCTCTCACTTCTGTTTCTCAAACCCCAGATGAGTCTCGTCCCAGCTCCCACCCGTTAAGCACTTATAGAGACACGTTCTCGAATAATCGTGAGTTACCCTTTTTTTTTTTTTTTTCGTAAACTATGATATTTTGTATTTTGGGGATTAGCCAGATTGCTTTGATGGTCTATTGTTTGGTTGTTGTTAGAGTTTTAAATGAGAATATAGCGGTATTTCAAATTTTTGTTTTTTAATGTAATGAATTAAAAGTTTTGTGGGTTTCTCTTGCAATCTAATATTTAACTTTTCAACATTTAATAGTTTGGGAATTTAACCAGAACCTTGACCATATCAATCTCTCTCTCTCTCTCTCTCTCTCTCTCTCTCTCTCTCTCTCTCTCTCTCTCTCTCTCTCATAGTGGTATATACAAATTTATTTAATTTAATGGAGTGTTTTAAAAGATTTGGGATTTTTTTCATGAAGCGTAATATATTATTTATTTTTTTATATGTACACAATTTTATGGACTTAACCAGAACCTTGACTCTCTCTCTCTCTCTCTCTCTTCTCTCTCTTCTCTCTCTCTCTCTCTCTCTCTCTCTATTTACAGCTGGATTCATAAAGGAAATATCCGAGAGTTTAGTATTTAACGTCAACACGAGAGCGCCGACCTACAGAAGGTCATGAATTCACAGAAAATTAAAAGCAAATTCTTATTTCCTCTCGTGAGATCCCTTCAAATGCTGTCGAAGATATTTCGCTTGCGATGCTGGTTAACAACGGACGTGGATTAGAGACAGAGGGGAAGAGACAGAGAGAAAGAGACAGAGAGAGGGTAAAGATGAATATGGGTGCATAGTTTTCCACTTAGGATGCAGAATAGTTTTTTCACAAGGATCGATGTCACACACAATATATATATATATATATATATATATATATATATATATATATATATATATATATATATATATATATATATATATATATATATAACTGAATCACGAAAGTTAAGAACGTGATAAATCCATAAATAAAGATAAATGCCGCGAAGGAAAAATAAACGAAGGAGTCTGCAAGATCTTTCGACTTTAAAAGTCCTTTACTGAGCAGATATCTGCTCAGTAAAGTACTTTTAAAGTCGAAAGATCTTGCAGACTCCGTCGTTTATTTTTCCTTTGTGGCATTTATCTTTATATATATATATATATTATATATATATATATATATATATATATATATATATATATATATAGTATATATATATATATATATATATATATATAATATATATATATATATATATATATATATACGGCGATTCATTAGATTCTGGATATACTCAAACCTTTACTGAGCAGGATATCTGCTCAGTAAAGGACTTTTAAAGTCGAAAGATCTTTCAGACTCCTTCGTTTATTTTTCCTTCGTGGCATTTAATTAATTATATATATATATATATATATATATATATATATATATATATATATATATATATATATATACGGCGATTCATTAGATTCTGGATATACTCAAACCTATTTTACGAAAGCTTCGAACCGTGTCATTTCACTTCTAGAATAAAACAATGCATTTTAGCTTCCCCCGGAGACATTAATGTATCTTTGAGCTACAATTCTCCGTCTTGCATTACCCATTCATGCCTTCCCACCTGAGGATATATATTTTCTTCAGAACCTCCATCTTAGCACCCCATAACATTGCTTCACTTTTTCCCACGTACGTTCTCTCCACTGTGAGTTGAATACTCATTGCTGTTATTCTTCTTTGAATCTTTGTGTGGAAGGTTTAGCAATGGTATTCTCGACTGGTTTGACTGGCTGAGTGAAAAGTGTTCAGCTCAAAACTAAAGTCTTAGCTGAGTTATCATTTCGTCTCATTTTCGAATTAATTTAATTATCTCTATAGTTCCCCATTGCCTCTTTCCTTAGAAACAACGATCAGTTTTTTGTGCTATATTCTATTAAATTCTGCCAGTTCATTTCAGCCCTGTCTGCTATTCTTAATGTACGACACCAACTGGAAAAATGTCATTTTTATATAAGTATATTCCGTCCACCTGCCTTTACTTGTATACTGTATTCTGAAATACAGGTGGCATAAAATTTTCGTATTTAAATGTTTTATTCGTATTTTGTATTCTGAAATATATATATATATATATATATATATATATATATATATATATATATATATATATATATATATATATATATATATAGGTAGCCCATATATATCATACCTTTTATAATTGTGGTTTAATATATATATATTATATATATATATATATATATATATATATATATATATATATATATATATATATATATATATATATATATATATATTGCTACGTCTATAGAACGCCTCGTCTTCCCAGCAGAGTTTTAGTTATGTTTAATTATAAAAAGTAGCAGCCATGCCGTCTCCTGAAGCTACTGTTGTTGGGAGAGTGGGGATGTCGTAGGAATGATATTTCGGTCTGACGGAAAGCTTAGGGTAAGAGAGGCAGGTCACAAGAGTAGCTAGGCTTCGAGATGGATTTTAGGGGACTTCTACAATAAGACCTATTTTCCTTCCAATTTGCTGGCGTTGTGTTTACCACCTTTCAGGCAATGCTCGAGGCGGTTTTTGGAAGCCCCGTGATTCGAAAGCAAGCAGTATCGCTCTCAGTCGGCTGCGGGACGTGATCTCGGACAGAGGTCAAATTGCCAGCCTCCCAAAATTAGGCCTACCCACGACGCACTGGTGGACACGGACCCCAGACCTGAACAGAGGTCGGACCGCATTCTTCTACAAGGATACACAGAATATTGCATAAAGGTACGTCTGAAAGTGTAAACTTCAACCCAGCACCTTTTACTACCATACGACTCTTGCTAAATTCATTTTCAATTCTTATTTTTACCCTTCCTTTACATCAGAAGCCCTTTGTCCTCATCAGGCCACGTGCTCCCCTTTGTGACTGTTAAAGACCTAGTTTTCGTGCATTACCTCAGAACCATTCGAGTTTACCTTTCCCAATGTTAGAGAATTAATCAGCCTTAATCAAAGCAAGAAGTCATTTTTCCTTTTATCTCGTTTAATCTGGGATTCTTTTCCAGATTCCATGAGTCACGTGCCGTCTCTACCCGCAAGTGTGCAATAACCCAAGTGAATGAAATCAGCTTGAATTGAATGAGACTATAAGCCCAACGTGGGGGCCAATATCATTTAACTTTTCTCCAGGCCAGCACGGGCCTTTTTTTGTAAATATGTTTAAAGTAACGAGCTGAGTTTTCTGGTGACTTCCCCCTAAAGAAAGTTTACGGTAAGTTCAAGCAATTCCCTCTTGAAATCCTAAATTACTTCCGTTTACGTATCTAGTCTCTCACAAGGCCCTATATACGTAACATTGTCGACCTCGCCGAGGATCGAATCCGGGCTTGCTTAAAAAAAGCTTGTAAAATCGCGTTATCCGTTGTTAAAACGTAAACTGTAAATTATTTTACAAAAAGTAAATCAAGCACACTTGCAGGGAAAGAAGACACACTGACTCACGGTAAGGTATTCCATTCATTAATATGATTACTATAACCAATGTTAGCTTAGGTACGTTTAAGTATTTTATTGTAGAAGTGTTTAAAAGAGCGTAGGTAGAAATCTTATTATTGTAACGGCGAACCGGCCGCCAGAAGCTTTATTTTAGCGGCGAACAAACAATTTGCCCCGCGAATTTTCTGTTACTTTGTGCTGTCCTCGTAGGAGCTCTCACGAACACGTGTGCAGAATAGATGCCAGAAAGGACCAGATCAAACTAGGAAGTGCTTTGCCAGGGTTTATTGCTGTATTAGAAAGCCTAGCTAGTTAGGAGTGTTTTACTAATAGTTACGGCAAAAGAAGTGTACAATTCTTTTGTCTGTGATAAGTTAGGGTTTTCATTTTTAACTTAGTTTTCATTCCAAGTGTTGGTAACCGCTTACCTCTCGGCTAATTCAGCTTAGCGCACTTTCGCGCCTGCGCGGTCTCAACCAGCCTTCGTTGTCGCTCACAGCGGCAGCCATGTTTTTTATCCCTTTCAGAATTATCTAAACCATTTAAGCAAAGTAACGTAAGTCTCAAAGTTTTAACGTAAATAATATCGATCTTGGTACTAGTATCTATCGTCCCCCTGCCAGAAAAATTAACGTAATTCGCCTTGAATAAGAAAGTAGTATTTTGTGTTGTAAATTGCCTTCGCATTTACAAGGAGAATCAGCTGATTCGCCATCAATGCTAGCACACCGTGGTGCTAACCCGTCTTCTCGCTCACGTGTCTCACCTCGCATCGCTCCACTCGCGCGCTGAGCGAACATTTCATTCACTTAAAGTAACCTCATTTACAATTGTTTGCTAACATCGTTTTCAAATCCTTACCGTAATTTTTCACTTGTCCCTTACGTAAAATTAACGTAAATCTTAAAAGTAGAGTCACTTGCAAGAAATTGTTAACGTAAAACGCGTCTTTGTAAAAATTCATATTGAAACGCAAATCATTTCATAAGCGCAAGCCGCTAACATTAACGTAAAAATCGTTCAACGCGAGCGCGTTATCATTTTTCATAAAACGTTATCAAAAAGCAATTCTTCACAAAAAACGTTAACGTAAGTAGATAATTTAACGCAAGTTGCGTCATATTAAACGAACATTAGTTCAATTCAAATATAAGGGAGTTCATTCATATATCATTTTTCACCCTCCTCGACCGAGAGAGAGAGAGAGAGAGAGAGAGAAAACCAGAACCCAGTATTCACGAAGCCAAGAGTACTACATCTTACCATTAATTATAAGCATAGCCGAATTTTTTTCTTAACCTTATTTTAGTCTCTGTGTCTTTCATTTACACAGCGTGATACGTACGCGCATGTGTCCATGCAGTTTGCAAGCATTTATTTATTTCATTTATCGAGTACTTCAGCGAGTGACTGAGCATTTCTAAAATTTCCATTACCTGTCGTTGCCCAGAGTGGTCTTTTCATTTTTCTTTTATCACAAAAGACTTGCGTATTTACCGCAAGCACAATTCGCACAGTGTGCCACGCAAATTCATTACTTCCAGACAGGGAAGTCGTTACCAGTTTTAGGACTGGCCACCACCAGTGCACGTCAGGTCTTACCATTTTCAACAGTGCCACTAATTCTTGACACTGTCCATCGATGGCTGCTGAAGTACTCCCACCTTTTACTTTCTCTCCTCCACTATTACCCTCTGCCATGAGCAGTGCCATTTCACTTCAGTATATTTTAGTATACTGCATCTAGTGTCGTCCGACGGGACATACCAGCACGTAACCAGTGCTCCAAGGAACGCCTCCTCATAAGTGCTGTGCACCTGTATTGGACCTACAGGTAGCCCATTCCAGCGTCTCCCAACTTAGGAACGCCCTTAAGTGTGACGTACGCCGTACACTCCACTTGATTTTTTCACCTCTTTAGAAGGTGCCAATCCAGAAGTGCCACCAACTTTAGGGACAACTTCCCAAGTGCCACAGAGCACCAGTCTTCTCAGACTTTTTCTCTACCACGTCGCAGAACACCTTTCCAAGTGAGTGCCACTTTCCACAGTAGGCACTCCTATTCCATTCCGTACCCTTCCTGGCCATTATTTTCATTTTCATCAGAGCCTCTACTGCAGCCTAAGGGAAATGTCTTCCCCTGCTTCCCGTGACTTCTTTGCCGTAGAGTCGAGAGGCTCCGAGTCCTCATAACTCTGGGCAAGGAGGCCGGTTACACTGGACCAGCCTAGACCAGTGGATAAAGGCGCAGCAGGCTGCCGCGCGCCTGCAAGAAAAGGAAGAAAGGGAAAACCAGAGAAAAGCCGGAGAAGCAGAGAGAAAGCCAGAGAAGCAGAAGGAAGGCAAGGGAAGAGGAGCGAAAGCATGAGCTCGCTCTCAAGGAGAAGGAACTCTACATCAAGCGGGAGAAGGCCCGTAAGGAGAGTATCCTAGCTCAAGCCCACTCTGCCAGCTTCCAGCCCTGCACCCACTGTCTCTCTTAGTCCCGCCGTCTCTGGTCAGCCTGACATCCTTTCGATTTGCGAGCCTGGTCCTGATCCAGTGCCGGAGATAGAAATTCCTGCCGCATCCCTGCCAGCCTTTTACCTTTTACCGCCTACCTCCTCCCCTTTGGAAGAGGTAAGCCCACCAGTTGACCCCGGACTTGTTTCCGAGGGTGATCCAACAGAGGGACGTTTCACCTGTGCCAGAGCACACTGCAGCCTTGGTGACTCCACAGATTCGCAACCTGTGGGGCCATCTCGGTCTTATCATCCAGTGCCGGAACGTAAGGTTCTGGAACACGTTTCTGCCGAGGGACCTGGTGGTGCCGCAAGGGTCCACATGTCTGCCAAACCTTACGGAGGGTGCGCGAAACCACAATATTCTGGCCATCGCAATGGCCGTCACCAATCCTTCTTCACTAGGACCCCCAGCTAAGGGCCCTATAACAGTCGCACCCCTCCAAAGTCATATCAGCCAAGCCACGTCAGAGCCTATGACGACTCGGCGCTCAAATCTCCCTGATACGGGAAGACAGAATTCCCCGAGGGGCTAATGTTGATAGCCTCGATTGATCACCATTGAGGTATCAAATCACATTAAAACTGATCCTTCCGACCGTCCAATTGAGGGTCACTAGACCTCACTTCTCCAAGGTTTGTACCCTTGCAGTTGCAAGCTACATTCCAGGAGGTTACGACTCCTCCTAGGGCAAGACATGAAGTCTCCCTCGCATTCCAAAAAGCCTAGGGGTCCTAACCCCACAACAAATCACTCCAAGGCAAGGAGTCATCGAAATTCTACTTCCTCCTAGGAAGTATGTCCACCAACAGTCTCCCCACCCCCTTGTTACCAAGGTAGGGAGATTGACCATTCGCAGTTCCGTTGTAAAACCTGTAACGTAATAGGGCACTCTACTAATTGGCTCTAGGGTGCCCTAGCCAAACTACCAGCAGCGGACCTCTGGTCCATTTTCCACAAGGCCTAGCCTTCAACAAGAGACAGGAGCCTCTGTTTCCCATTTCCAAGGGCACGCTGAGAGGTATTGCACCTCCGGTACCCGTCCAGGTCCAGTCGACCTCAACTCTCTGCCAGTGCCACTTGGCAGCACTGAGCAGTGCCAAGCTCCGTCCAGCCTGGACGTAGAGCCACCACCGAACTTGACCTCTGCGCCTGGCCCCGAGCTAGCGCCAGGGCCGCGGCGCCTAAACCTTATCAAGAATCTCCTACAGGAGATCCTCCAACAGGCATGGAGCTTACCACAGCCATGGCCAATCACTAGTTCCTTCTTCTTCCATCCTTACCTCTGTCGCCGAGGATGAACCTCCGGCAGACCTTACCTTTGTACCTCCTCTGGAAAACCAGGAAACTGCCCGACCAGGAGTCAGCCTGGAGTTTCCCCTCACGACGGTTGCGCAGCAGCCGGAGTGAGGGCCTCCCCTGCAGTAGGTTCCACCTCTACGACGGTTGCTGCAGAGACCGAAGTAGGTGTTTCTCCTGAATCCTTCAGGCTACCGCTGCCCTCAGCTCCTGCCGGCGTTTCTGGCCTTACCCCAGAGTCGTTGCCTCCGTCTACTCCTAGGACTGGTATAGCCAGGTCCTGGAGGAATAAGAAGAAGAAGAAGAAAGGGACGTAACCAATCATTAACAAACTAACCAAGAGCCACATGCTCTCCTTGACAACCGTGCCCGAGGTACAGTGTCGCATTCATTTGCAGAATGATCCTGGCACCTACCCAGAGAAGGTAGCCAGCCCGATCTCTGCCAGTAGCACTAACCCTCTAACCCCTAGCCACTGTAATACTAACCCTCACTTAAATATAATTACCTCATTGCATTTCCCTCCTGGTAAATTAACCACTCATCATCCCCACGCATCATTACCTCTCATTATGTATTTTAACCGTTCCGTCGCTGAACTACTGCTGTGCGTACCACACTCTGGAATGATTGCGTCTTCATTTAACTGTATTGAGTAGGTTAGGCTAATGATTTAGTACCAGGGCATTAGGTTAGTAGCAAGTAGAATTTCAAGTAACCTTATCTAGGGGTAGAGTAGACTGTCGTCACAAGACAACCTGTAGTTATTTATTTAGGCTAGACTACATCACTATATTAAGTTAGTACACTTAGCATCTTTGCCTATGAGTTAGGTAGGCCATTGTAGTCAGCCGTATCGCTGCTCAAAAAACTTCAAGTTAGAGTAGGAGAACTGGGGTTGTCGAGGCGATCAACTTATTTAAGCCAAGACCTTCACGCCCGAAAGGGAGTGAATGCCTTCTTAAACAGGGGGAGCTGCTACGTCTATAGAACGCCTCGTCTTCCCAGCAGAGTTTTAGTTATGTTTAATTATAAAAAGTAGCAGCCATGCCGTCTCCTTGAAGCTACTGTTGTTGGGAGAGTGGGGATGTCGTAGGAATGATATTTCCGGTCTGACGGAAGCTTAGGGTAAGAGAGGCAGGTCACAAGAGTAGGCTTATGGCTTCGAGATGGATTTTAGGGGGGACTTCTACAATAAGACCTATTTTCCTTCCCAATTGCTCGGCGTTGTGTTTACCACCTTTCAGGCAATGCTCGAGGCGGTTTTTGGAAGCCCCGTGATTCGAAAGCAAGCAGTATCGCTCTCAGTCGGCTGCGAGACGTGATCTCGGACAGAGGTCAAATTGCCAGCCTCCCAAAAATTAGGCCTACCCACGACGCACTGGTGGACACGGACCCCAGACCTGAACAGAGGTCGGACCGCATTCTTCTACAAGGATACACAGAATATTGCATAAAGGTACGTCTGAAAGTGTAAACTTCAACCCAGCACCTTTTACTACAATACGACAAACTTGCTAAATTCATTTTCAATTTCTTATTTTTTACCCCTTCTACATCAGAAGCCCTTTGTCCTCATCGGCCACGTGCTGCCCCTTTGGTGACTTGTTAAAGACCTAGTTTTCGTGCATACCTCAGTGAACCATTCGAGTTTACCTTCCCCAATGTTAGAGAATTAATCAGCCTTAATCAAAGCAAGAAGTCATTTTTCCTTTTATCTCGTTTAATCTGGGATTTTCTTTTCCAGATTCCATGATGGAGTCACGTGCCGTCTCTGCCCGCAAGTGTGCAATAACCCAGTGAATGAAATCAGCTTGAATTGAATGAGACTATAAGCCCCAACGTGGGGGCCAATATCATTTACTTTTCTCCAGGCCAGCACGGGCCTTTTTGTAAATAAATAGTTTAAAGTAACGAGCTGAGTTTTCTGGCGACCTTCCCCCTAAAGAAAGTTTACGGTAAGTTCAAGCAATTCCCTCTTGAAATCCCTAATTACTTCCGTTTACGTATCTAGTCTCTCACAAGGCCCTATACGTAACAATATATATATATATATATATATATATATATATATATATATATATATATATATATATATATATATATATATATTAAACCAGAGAGAGAGAGAGAGAGAGAGAGTCGAGGGGAAGAATGTTTATGTTTGGTATTAATCGTGGGATCAGAAGCTATTTTGATCTTCTTAAACTATAATACTAGCAGTCTTCCAGTTTATGTCATACATTTCCATGGCCATGAAATAAAAATAAAAAGTCTCCCAGTTTCTGACATACATGTTAAAGACAATAATTTTTGCTCTGGCACCAAAACAGCTCTTAGTTTGGCCGAGGAGATAACCTGAAGACTATAATTTGGCCAGAGATTCGCCCCCAGTCTTCTCGTTTAGAGAGATTTAACGAGACTTTTTATGCAGATTGTGCCTTTGATGTCTGCTAAGTCTTCGATGTCCTCGCGTTGTTATCAAACTCCTTATGTTTTTATTTAGTTATATTTTCACTATTTCCTTTTATCCTTACTCGTGTACAAAAGTCGATGCCCAGCGAGATAAGAGATAACTGAAAAAATGATTTTTATATAACTAGAAAAATAAACTGTTAAAATTTAATGTTTTATCGTTCATCTGATTTCATTGTTCTGTGTTGAATTATGTTTCCTGGTTTTATTCCTATTATATATATATATTGTATTATATATAATAGTATATATATTATCTATATATATTAATCTCAAAATCCTTCACACTATCAGTAACAGAGTCTATGTTGTCATAAAACCCACGAACGACGTGGGAGAGCCATAAGGTTTAGAACTGATGAAAAATCCTATAGGATTTCCGACCTTCTGGATAAATAGGAGCCAGGTATCAGGTATCCCGACTAAATAACACTGAGCCTTTTATAGCCCTTTTATAAAGTTCAACCACTGTTACAGCCTCGTTAATCTAGATAGTTTATAAGGGCAACGATGCTTTTAGATTAAAGTATAAAAAAGAATGAAACAGTTAACTGATAGAGAATAGTTTGGTGACTAACTTTCTCCTCTCTGCTCTCTCTCTCTCCTCTCCCTCTCTCTCTCTCTCTCTCTCTCTCTCTCTCTCTCGCTCTCTCTCTCTCTCTCTCTCTCTCTCTCTCTCTCCCTCTCTCCTCTGGGTCGAATTCTCCCTCCCAAATTAGTTTCTTGGATATTTATTCACCCAAAAATAATACAGCAAGCTTCCAGGCACAACTAAATTGACTTACCTATATTTTATTCCCCTATTGCCCTTGGTTTTCTAAAATGGCATTTCACTCTGGTTTAGATTCCTTTTGTGCCAATTACAAAAAGGGATTGCAGTTTTGTTCCAGCAAAATTATGCAAATGAGTTGATGGAAATACAAAAATTGAAGTGGCAATTTATCTAACTAATACTACCCTTATATTCTTATATCTATCTACATATAAGTAGTGGGCTTCTTCCAAAATAATAATAATAATAATAATAATAATAAAATAATAATAATAATAATAATAATAATAATAATAATAATAATAATAATAGACCAGACGTGACGTTGATTGACAAAGTCAAGAAGAAATAATCACTCATTGATGTCGCAATACCATGGGACATCAGAGTTGAAGAGAAAGAGAGGGAAAAAATGGATAAGTATCAAGATCTGAAAATAGAAATAAGAAGGATATGGGATATGCCAGTGGAAATCGTACCCCATAATCATAGGAGCACTAGGCACGATCCCCAGATCCCATGAAAAGGAATCTAGAAAAAACTAGAGGCTGAAGTAGTCCAGGACTCATGCAGAAGAGTGTGATCCTAGAAACGGCACACATAGTAAGAAAAGTGATGGACTCCTAAGGAGGCAGGATGCAACCCGGAAGCCCACACTATAAATACCACCCAGTCGGATTGGAGGACTGTGATAGAGCAAAAAAAAAAAAAATAATAATAATAATAATATTAATAATTCTTGAAAGGGAAAGGGCCAAGACAGAAACAGAGGCTAAGAAAATGAGAGAAAAATAAAAGAGAAGTGAATTAGTTCGACAGACTTTTAACCTACTGTCAGAAAGATCAAAGGGCAAAAAAGACAGGCGATTTGCGTTGTAATTGGGGATATTTTTGCGTCAAGAGATACGTTTTCGTGGAATAAAATTCCGACTTAATTGGTGCAATAACTGGGAGTTTTGCACTTTATTTTCTCTTTCAAACCACCTCTGTTAATTTTTTTTTTTTATAATGAGTTAAGATATATTTGACCACCGGTATATACATATGATTATAGCAATGGGTTTTAGTAGTAAAAACGAAGCTTTGAACATATCAATAAGTCCTGAAATTGATGTCAGCATACCTGCACAGTATTTCGTAATGAGGACCTTACGTAATTATACTGTTGCTATGTTTATTAATTTGCTAATATTATGTCACCTTTTAATCATTATTAATCCGGTCTGTTTACCATAACCCAACATAAAACTCTCGTGTATTTGTGAATATAAACAATGTTAATGTGTCCGGCAACTTGTGTGTCATAAAAATAACTCCCACTTATAAAAGCCCACTGCTTATAAATGAAAAAGATGTAGAAACAACTTGTGGGGAAGAGGGGGGGGGGGGGGGGGGGGGGGGGGGGGGGGAGGGGGGGGGGGGGGGGGGGGGGAGTCTGAGGCTGGTTTTGTGATCGACGAGGGGGGCGGGGGCCGGGGTCGTGGTTGATTCTTTATTTTAATATGGCAATTGAACGTCTCTATATATGATAAATTCAGAAATATTGATGTCTTGTGTGTGTGTGTGTGTGTGTTTTATTTTTTAATTTTTTTTTTTTTGCGGTAACAATGTCCTTACTAATAATTACCATTTTTATTTTGTTTTGGTAGGAGTGAGAGTCAGAAAAACATGTCTTTCGTACCTTACTTAATTTTTCAGACCAGAAAATTCAGTACCAATAACCCTGTGTCATTTGACAATAGCAAGGGAGATATTTATTACACTCTCAGAGAGAGAGAGAGAGAGAGAGAGAGAGAGAGAGAGAGAGAGAGAGAGAGAGAATATTGCAATTAAGGGTCCATAATTGCTCCTGCTTTTATTAAATGCGGTTCCTGCGGTACATCAAAGGTTTCCTTCTGTGGGGGAGGAATCCACCTGTGAGGGCGTTCGAAGAGTTACTCTCAGTATCCAGTGGGTGGTCAATATGCCTCGAAGGGCGTGCTACTAGGTCGGCCTCAGGGCGAGAGCCTGAGCTTCGATAACCCTCATGGTTACTAGGGACGTCCTCAGGATGAGAGCTAATGCTTCTATCATCCTCGGGATCCATCTGGTTCAAAGGACGTTGTGGGGCGTTGTCTGCTGCTCTCCTGACGGCGGTGGGTAGGATGTAGGCCTCCTGTGTGACGTTCATACTGGGCTTCTCCCTCCCGATGTGCAGCACTTCCAAGATTCGCAAACGATGTAGATCGGGTGCTTCGTCGATAACCTCGTAGTTACCGACGATGTTGAATATCGTTCCTTTAAGCCGATGGTCCCATGTGGGCTTGTTCCATTATGAATAGGGTCCTCCTTCTGAATAATAATAATAATAATAATAATAATAATAATAATAATAATAATAATAATAATAATAATAATAATAATAATAATAATCATGAGGTAGTTGGGGCTGTTCAACAGTAAAGAAAATAAAGATGCAACAGATGAAAACCTCATAGTTGGATGAGCAATAGTCAGAGGTGTTGGACAGCAAGACCGTAGAGAGAAAGCTGGAATAAAGATAAAGCATCAACCTTAAGAGTGGGAGCAACCCGGGGCCGAAGATACATTACAAACACCTTTTTGCAATGTCTACAGTGCACCTCGTAAGGTACACTGAATAAGAAAGGATGAGCTTTAAACGATGGAAGGCAGTGAATATGAAACAAGCTGGAAACCAAAATTGCCTTAGTAGAGAAGAAAAAAACTGTATGGAACGAATATAACATATTTAACAGAACCAGAAATGATATATTTAACTGAATTAGAAACTGAAAGCCCAAACGATTGAAAATGTGTTATGTAGTAAATGACTGTCTCTAAAAAACAAGGATTTTTTTTCCATTTGGAAGTATCTCTGCTCTAAAGGTTAAAATGATTAGAGTATGGTCTAGGAAAAATAAATTTAGATTCTTTTGCATTAACGATTAAAATGTGCAAAAATCTAGTATTGGGCATAAACGACACTAACAGCAAAACTTTCTCAGTGGCACGTTGTGTAAAAGCACAGCCATAAAACACAACAGGGCTAAACTGAAGTGTTAGGGAGTAAAACGATAAATACATCCTATGATGTTTCCTTGAAGGACAATTTTCAACTTCTGAAGTGTCTAGTTGATATGCAAGAGTTCCACAACTCTCCATTAGGAAAATACTTTATATCCCTTTTGCATGACAATAAAAGCTCAATAAATGGTTACATTGTCCGGCTGAAATTCTTACGTAGTGTTTAAGAGACCTTCATTTTCAAATGGACTTTGTAGGAATAACTGCAAACTGCGCGATTAGAAGAAATGAAGTTACAGAATTGCACGAAGAGTTGAAATTTTACAAAACATTTCAAAAGTGAATAGAAAGAAACGAGGCTAGATACTGACCTTGACTTAAGCATAAAAACAATTCGACCCATTTTCTACCTCTGCAGTCATCCAAGACCTGAATTTACAGTAATACCATAGTCCTTCTGTGTTTATGAAAGCATCAGCCTAAGGATACGTGACTCTAAAAGTGCTATAAATTCAGAATCTAGAAGCAGCAACGATTCTCTCATTTTAACAGAACTGAGAAGGGAAGAAGCAGCTAACTTTCGTGAGTGAGGAAGATAAGAGGAATTAAGACCAGTCAGCGAACGTGTAAGTCAAGATTAAGAGCGAGTGAATGTCGAGATTTCTCAGGAGCCGAAAGCTCCTTGATGAAAGACTCGGACTCAGTGAATGAAATTAATCCCTTAATCAGGACTTTTATATTAGGAGATGAAGCTGAACATTTCTACGCGTTCAATGAAGAAAATGCATGTTTTCATGCGCAGAAACTATGAAAATTGATCATTACACAGATATTACCTCAGCCTTTTGTGTCTGCCCTTTGTTAGTCACGTGTTGGTTTGTTTATAGGATTTTATATATATATATATATATATATATATATATATATATATATATATATATATATATATATATATATATATATATATGTATATATATATATATATATATATATATATATATATATATATATATATATATATATATATATATATATATTCCATCACTTAATATCAGATTAATTTTACATTTGGAATAACTTACATTCAGAGGGAAATATAACTGACAACTGAATCTGATCCGACCCAGGATTCGAACCTTTGCCTTCCTGTTTAGAAAGAGTGATGATCAGACTATGATGTACAGAACGATAATAACTACTTATAGGAAGCTGAAGTCAGGGTCGAAGTCTTGCATGCGAATGCAGTGTTCAGTATTTTTTTTCTGAGCCACCATGTCAGCCTAGCCTCGCACAGACAGTGAGCTAAGTGTTGGTTTCAATTCAAAAATTCATATTTTCATTGATAAACAATAGTGCATTGAAGTAGAAATCAATGCAGATATGAATTGAAGTGGAAATGGATTGAAGTGGGAAGCAATACAGAAGCGCATTGAAGTAGAATCCAATGCAGAGGTGCAAAGAAGTAGATATAAACATAGAAGTGCATGGAAATAAATATCAGTACAGAAGTGCATTGAAGTGGATATCAATACAGAAGTACGATGAATTAAAAATCAATGTAGAAGTTTGTTGAGGTGGAAATTAATTCAGAAGTGCAATGAAGTAGAAATCAGTGCAGAAGAGCATTGAAGTGGAAATCAATGCAGAATTACATTGAGCAAGGAATCAATGCAGAATTACATTGAATAGGGAATCAATGCAGAATTACTTTGAACAGAGAATCAGTGCAGAATTACATTGAACAGGGAATCAATGCAGAATTACATTGAGTAGAGAATCGGTGTAGACGTGTATTGAAGTGGGAATCAATGCAGAAGTGCACTGAAATGGATATTAATGCAGAAGTGCATTGGAGTAAAATATAATGCAGACCTGCACTGAAGTGAAAATCAATGCAGAGGTGCATGAAAGTGGAGGATATCAATTAATCTGTTGATTCATATACTCCACCATACAAACTCTCTGTCTCTATTTCTCTCGATCTCTCTCTTCTTTCATTTAATGCATAAAAAATTCTGCAATAATACTGTTTATATCACCCCTCACTTCACCTTGGCACGAGAGACTGTTGCTCCTCGCCTTCATCCAGGTCAACTTTCGTAACATCATTATGCTCGTACACGAAAGTCTTTATTCTGAGGCACAAAGGCCAAGCTGCCTTCGCCTCTTCTCCTTAGGAAGAGCATGGCAAAATATCATTTTATGTTTTCCATCAAGGCTGGAGCCGCTTTGAAATAAATTTCCAGCTCGTTTTTCATGAATATTCTTTGGCTTTTATAAACTTGACTGGGAGTTGATTATACGAAGAGGATGTAAAAAGTGTCATGGTTTTTAAGAGAATAAGGTTTGGGTTGGGAATCTCGACATTCTAATTGTATTAATCATATCCATGTAATGATACCTGACAAAACAATGATGCTTCTTTAAATGGGTAGCTACTCGCCTCCTCTCTCTCTCTCTCTCTCTCTCTCTCTCTCTCTCTCTCTCTCTCTCTCTCTCTCTCTCCATTCTAATTGCATTTATTGAATTAATATAACGATACCAAACAAAAGAATGATCCTTCCTTAACTGATATCTACGGACCTCCTCCTCTCTCTCTCTCTTTCTTCTTCTTCTTCTTCTGCTTCTCTCCCTACCCGTCTCCAATACTGTGTGTCAAGAACAGATCCGAACCTATCCAGGGCCCCACTTGAAGGAGTTGAACGACGTCAAGTAATGACAACAAAGAACAATTAGTTTGGAGTCGTCGCTCCCAAAATTAGCCTTGCAATTAGCGTCTTCTCCCTTTTCCAGGTAACAAAGCAAAGGGATGCCAGAGGTATCCTCATTGGTTGAGAAGATGCTTAGACTTTTGCTATTGAAGCTAAAATTATTTTAACGAGAGACATCGCTGAACTTCATGACGTAGTTTGATACACATTATGTTTTGTTGACAATGTTCGGATTTTAGGATTTTCTTAAAGGCGTTAGTTAGTATTTCAAAAAATACATTAGGAATTTTCACCAGGGTGTTAATCTTTTAACTTATAAACAATCTCCCACTAAATGATGTATCTAAATCAGTGCTATGTAAAACGCTAAATAATGAAAATAAGATGCTTTGATATAAGTGCGTGAATATATCAACCTGAACGATGAAAACACATCTCTAAATAAATTTGAATATCGAGATACGTCAGTGATAGGTAATCTTGATGTGTGCGTGAGTGAGTGTCTGTGTGTGTGTGTGTGTGTGTGTGTGTGTGTGAGAGAGAGAGAGAGAGAGAGAGAGAGAGAGAGATAGAGAGAGAAAGAGAGAGAAGGAGGACAAATGAAGTGAATACTGATGACAATACCGTTAATTAAGATAAGTATTTTTAACTATTTGTAATAGTAAATGCGCAATATTGGCAAGTGATCCAAGTGATTACTGCTTAATCACTTCAAAAATAATAGAGGCAGCTGGATATAACTATTTCATCTGATATATTTTTGGCGTTCCCTATCTTCTGCCCTCAACATATTTCGCACCAACCTGCAAGAATCTATGCTGCTACGAAAAATCCTTCTTATCAAGCAAAGCTGAATTCGTATTCTTCTATTTGCTCTCTGTAATATATAAATAATTTATTTCTGTAAAAAACATATTCAAGTTTATTTATTACTTCTAAGCTAGGTAGAAGCAATAAAAGAAAAGAAAAGTAAAAAATCTTCATATAGTGTGTTATGTTAAAATAATAATAATAATAATAATAATAATAATAATAATAATAATAATAATAATAATAATAATAATAATAATATGACAATGCACAAAGCACTACACCCAAGAGCAAATACGGACAGACTATACATAACACGAAAGGAAGGAGGGAGAGGACTACTAAGTATAGAGGACTGCATCAACATCGAGAACAGAGGGGGCAATATCTGAAAACCCAGTGAAGACGAGTGGCTAAAGAGTGCATGGAAGAAGGACTAATAAAAGTAGACGAAGACCCAGAAATATACAGAGACAGGAGAATGACAGACAGAACAGAGGGACTGGCACAAAACAAACCAAATGCACGGACAATACATGAGACAGACTAAAGAACTGAGCCCAAGCGATGGACACATGGCAATGGCTTAAAGGAGGGGAATGCTTCAAGAAAGGAAAATGAAGGAATGATCAACAGCGGCACAAGGACAGGCCCTAAGAACCAAATAGTTTAAAGAACGATGAGACGGAAATCACATCTCTCCCATATGTAGGAAGTGCAATACGAAAAATGAAACCATAAACCACATAGCAAGCGAATGTGCGTCAAGAAACATCAGCTTACCTTGAAGTAATAAGTGGTACGAGCACCAACCTGAGGGTAGTGATACCAAAACCGATCACGCAAAGATCCTCTGGGGGGACTATGGTATCAGAACGGATAGGGTGATACGTGCAAACAGACCAGACGTGACGTTGATTGAGCAAAGTCAAGAAGAAAAGTATCACTCATTGATGTCGCAATACCATGGGACACCAGAGGTGAAGAGAAAGAGAGGGAAAAAAATGGATAAGTATCAAGATCTGAAAAATAGAAATAAGAAGGATATGGGATATGCCAGTGGAAATCGTTACCCATAATCATAGGAGCACTAGGCACGATCCCAAGATCCCTGAAAAGGAATCTAGAAAAAACAGAGGCTGAAGTAGCTCCAGGACTCATGCAGAAGAGTGTGATCCTAGAAACGGCACACATTTGTAAGAAAAGTGATGGACTCCTAAGGAGGCAGGATGCAACCCGGAACCCCACACTATAAATACCACCCAGTCGAATTGGAGGACTGTGATAGAGCAAAGAAAAAAATTTTTAATAATAATGATAATAATTAATAATAATAATAATAATGGAAGAAGGCATACTTCATTAATAGAATGGGTTGCAGGGTGCCATTCTTTTTAATAATAATATAATAATGGTATTTTAACAAGTTTCATACAGCTAATTCACATTTACTTTATCATGTCTACAGACTCTCCATAAACATTCAAAAAACTCATTATAACGGGCCTGCGAAATGTGTTATCCAGAATGCTTTACGCAATAATAGTCTAGGCGTTCACGGGAACGAACGTATAAAATCATTTAATAAACAGTAGAAGCTGCTCCAACGGGAAATAACATATATTTCAGGGAGACCTCTCTGACAAACGGGAACTGGAGTTAAGTTTTATAGCTGGAGTCGAATATAGTGAGAGGAATTTCTCTGTTAAACAGAAACGACCAAAACAAAAACTGATATTAATGGTAAAGGAGGACAAATAAAATATATGACTCTCTAAGGAATGGTTGTTAATGCTAGTTTTTGGAGCAAAAAAAAAAAAAAACGTTCGTCGTTTGGGAATAAGCTTTTTTCTTTTCGTCAATTTGAAAAATATGCGTTTTTATTCATATCCAGTGTGGTTTCTTTTATTTTCATATTTATTTTTGGTAAACATATTAAGGATCCCACGATCTCCTTTAGTTGTTTATATATATATATATATATGTATATATATATTATATATATATATATATATATATATATATATATATATAGTAAATATTTTGTAGAAAATTTTTAAAGTATTTTTTCAAATTCTCTCTCTCTCTCTCTCTCTCTCGCTCTCTCTCTCTCTCTCTCTCTCTCTAGCATATCAGCATGATATAGTTATGCTACTCTTATTAAAAATCAGAAAAGTCTAGTTTTATCTAATTGTGGGCAATGACATGCAGGGAAAACCAAACATGAAGAGATTGAGATATTTCGGTTATCTATTATTTAGATCAATTCCCCCAGTCGACTGAAGTAAACACTCGATGCTACGAGAGCATTGGAATCGAATGGAGAGAGAGAGAGAGAGAGAGAGAGAGAGAGAGAGATTTATATCAGTTCCCAGATGTAGTCCTTGAAGCATGAACATTTAGATTTATGAGAATTTTATACAGGAAATATAGAAGCAGAGGAACTGAATGGATTTATTGGTAGAGTAAGAAAATAAAAAAAAGGAAACTTATAGAATATATCAATATGGTTTTTACATTATCAATGAAGAGGAATTATAAAAGGTGAGAATTTATAAGTGAAGCATATGCAAAATAATAAAATCTAAGCAGAGGAAGTGATATTTAAACTCAACAGATTAGAAAGACAAGATCAAACCTTTAAGTAAACATAACAATTAGCTTAAGGGAATCTGAAACAGAAATTGTCAAAGTAAAGATCTCTCTTTGTCTCTCTCTCTCTTTGTGTGTGTGTGTGTGTCTCTGTCTCTCTGTCTCT
>NC_061087.1:102153157-102173157 GCF_015104395.2 Macrobrachium nipponense | reverse complement strand
TTGTACTAAGGATGTATTCCTTCCTGTTAGTCACATCCATTTGGGTGCTTGGTGATTTGAGATACAATGCTGGAGTTGTTTTGCTATTCGTGGGTGTAGGGCCTTGAAGTTTTTGAGCCAGTATCCATGGACTTTCATCGAGACCTGGGGCTTTCCAGTTTGGCATTTTCTTTAGTTTGGTGTCTGACTGTGTCTGTCGTGATGTCTGTGAATCTTTGTTTATTCTCCCTGTTTCTTCTTCCTTGACTTCCTGGTGCATGTTGCATGTTTGTTGTGTGATACCAGATTGATCCATATGTTTTCCCAGAGTCTCTTACTTGGTTCGGCTTCAGGAATATCTTGGTGGTTGTCGTCCCCTCTTAGTTGGCTGCATAGTCTTTTCTGTTGGTATCCCTTATTCCTGTCATGTACCGTTGTATCTTATGTGCTTTGGCCTTAAGCCTCTGTTTTACATCTTCTATTGTGTTTGTTTAGTCCCTTCTTAGCTCGTGAAATGGCTTTGTCAATAAAATGATCGGGGTATCTTAGTCCTCTGAAAGTTGACCGTATGTGCTGAGAAAGCATTTTTTTTATCGTCCTGTTAACAACCCCAAGGAAAAACCCAACAGATTCTTACCCCTCCCATTTAATCCCAACTTCGACAAATTATGTAATAACGTTAACATAGCCAGAAAGATACCAAAATAGTTTTTAAATACCCAAACACCATTTAGCCATAAACTAATTAGAAATAACAATAACGATAAAAAATACTATCATTCCGGGAGTTTACGAAATCCCCAATTTGGGTTCATGGTATGGCGCAAAGAAAAATATTTTGGGGAAAGTGGAAGAGGATTACCGACCCGATTAAGGAACACAAACGAGCATATGCACTTCATGCACAGAACAATGCAATAGTCTCCCATGCTTTTTAAGAACAACCATAGACCGAATTGGGATGGATCCAACATAATTTTTTAAAAATAACAATGTCCAAACTAGAAGACTAGTGGAAGGCGCCGCCATAAACTTAGGAGAAGCTTTATACGGTAACAAGTCGTTCGTTTGGGGAAGACCCCATTAGTCAATTTTTGCATTCTTAAAAACTTTGTTAAAAATTTTAATCTTAAGACAAGCTCTGTTTTTTCTCCGCCTGATGCTGCCCCTCTTCTGACTCCTTCCCTCCCTCAGACAGATTACAACACGGGGGAGGGACGTAATGTCCAGCATGTTGCAGCCGCATCGCCAAGGGAACACCGTGCAGCATCATCACAGCCACAAGACGTTCCAGCAGAATAACCAGCAGGAATTCGAACAACGGAATTACCTAGTTGGGCTGTTGAGCGCTTCCTTCATTTGCGTTCGTCATGGTGGAATAATTGTCCTATTCAGAAGTTTACTTCGACAGATTTTTAAATGTATAATGTTCACTTGGCTGAGGATGAACCTGGTGCAGGGTTCGAAAGCTCTTAATTATTAAACCTTATATACTTCACATGCGATATTATTGTGGACCTGCAATCATTGTTTATCATTTTCGACACTGAAAATTGTGGCCCATTATTTATTATTATTATTATTATTATTATTATTATTATTATTATTATTATTATTATTATATTATTATTATTATTGTTATTATTATTATTTTATTTTTTTATTATTATTATTAGTTTATTATTATTATTATTATTATTATTCAGATGAACCCTATTCACATGGAACAAGCCCACTGGAGCCTTGGATTGAAATTCAAGTCTGCAAAGAATGTGGTGCTCATTTGTAAGATTTTTTTTCTCAGATAGCTGTCTAAATAATTTACGTCAATTCACATAATTCAGATCTGTTTATGGGCACAGGATGGCCTTAAATTTTATGCTAAAGTTAGTGGGAAGTGCGCGAGCATAAATTAATTATACAGTCTAAAAACAACGCAACCTTGCATGACTGGGATTGAATACTCGATATATGTGAAAACCATGTATTTTCGATGGCCTTAATAAATTCGGTTTATCATTCATAGTAAAATATTATCAGTGGGTGGTTCTGAGTACCATTTGACTGAGATAAAGGAGCGTCATATTCATGATTACTGAGTGAACTGAAGAAAATGAAATACTAAGTACGTGCATTTTAGTTTTTCTTGAATGAAGAGCCTTTAGGAATTTTATGAAAATTTAGTAACACTATTCTGATATTACTCTTATTCTTGATTGATACGCTGCATTAAAGACAAGTATCCTTTGCCTACCAGCATCCTGAATCGAACCGGATATGAAGCCATCAGATATGCAGAGTGACCGCAAAGGGTTACGGTGGGAGCCATGAATGATTAGAGTGATCGGGTGGTTCCATGTTTAATCTTGATAGCAACTCTTCGTACTGGTTCTGAGATTTCAGTATAAGGGTGTGTCTCATGATGAATTTAATACCATTCATCAAATCAAAATAATGTTCTTTTATATTCTAAAGAAAAATTAATATATTCAAAGACTGCATAATCTAAAACTTCTTTATAATTAAAAAAGTAATTATCCTTCCATATGGTATGAAATTTTACTATAAAACTGAGAAGCTTTTTCCTACCTTGAAAATCCCGTGGAATTTCATCTGTCGTTGTCTTCAGGGTTCAAAGATAATCCGGAGGAAGAATCAGCCGAGGCTTAATCGTTAAACCATTTAAATTCTTATTCTCTTCAGGCTCCAAAAGATATTTGGGTTTTTCACTTTACACTTTTCCATTTTTCATCTTCAATAAAAAGAATTTAAATCTTGGATTGAGTGTTCAGTCAATATCATTCATTGATGAAGGAAATAAAACTCTAAATGATCAACGGACGCCGATATCTGAATGAGCAATATTGTTAATTGATATGTTGATATATGTTGGGTTTAATTAAGCTTCTGATATCATCAAGAACCTCCAAATGCCTAACAATTTTGAATTAATTATATGCATATTCGATACTTAATAGAAATCCATTCAACAGGACATTAGTTTATGGCATGTTTATAAAAGGAAAAAGGTAGTTTCGAACAAGGAAACATTTATTATAATCACATTTATATTGTAACTTTACTCATTACTTAAGGGGATTTCATTCGGGGGAATATTACTAAAAAAAATAACATTATTAGAAGATACAAAATAAATTAGGAAATTAATAAATCAGAGCTTGCATTTCCCATGAAGATGTGCATTCAGATACTAATAACGATTTAAGATGTTGATATTCATAAAGACAACAAATAATCAGAATAAGATACTAATGAAATGAAAGGTAAATAAATAAACACCAAACTCATTTTCCCGAGTGAGGACGTTTAAACCAGAATTGAAAGCGACGCTGAAGAGAATGAAAAGATTTATGCTAAAAGTCAAATTGTGTTTCTTGAGAGACGTCCGGTGGGAATGTCTCTCCAAACGAAGGAATTCACTCTTCATTAAACCCAACTCAGAAATCGCTGACTCCTTCAGGCTGCAATTAAGAAACGTTTATATTATGCAACAACGTTTGACTTTCCTGTTAAGACAAAGAGATGAGTTGAAATTTACATTTTGCTTTGATCTTTCGTCCTAGAGTTTTAATTTTATTCCTGTTAACAAGTTTAATAGTTTGTCTTTTTTTCATTTTTTCGTTCTCGTGAATATATGAAAAACACTGGATAGTTTCAACTTGAAATGTCAAATTTCTTTCTACAATTACAATAAAAATAATCTTATTTGGTCCCCTCAGGCTAGTCACGTTTAAATATTTATCTCAATGCTGCCTTCATATCAAGTAATATTACGCCTGAAATCATGAATATTCCCTGTACAAAATGAAATGTTAAACAAAGAATATTAATACGAAATAACAACGAAAGGTAGTCTATTAAATGCAAACTAGTATTGGAAAGTATGCCATATATAAACATTTTCATATATAGTCAGTACACGGTACTCTCTCTCTCTCTCTCTCTCTCTCTCTCTCTCTCTCTCTCTCTCTCTCTCTCTCTCTACATACCTACCTACTTACCAACGTATCTCTTTATCTATCTATCTCTATCGCTCCAAAAAGGTTGCAAACACTGTTTAACTATATTTACTTATGCCTTACAAGACCAAAGCGGATTTACGGTACAACCTCATTTACAGTACAACAGGATTTACACAACCCATTTTACAGTGCAAACTGATGGCTTTTTAAATATCTGGACTTGTGTTACTGGCATCTCAAGTTTATCATTTGTCACTTGTTGGGCAACACCTAATTTGGGCTTTGCTGATTAGGAAAACTTGAAATACTTTGTTTCAGGTGTTAACAGTTTATTTGTTGTGCTTTAAGTAATCCTTTAAAAATAGTTTTATTTATCATAATGTTTTTTTCTAATCTTAATATTTGTGAAAGATTATCAGAGGGAAATATTAGGTTTCGATTCTGTGAAGTTCATTTGCATTTTATAATTGAATTTATTCAAATTTTTAATAAACCGCTTCCCACTATATCATCCAAAGAACAATAAATTAGTAGATATATCACTTAGCAACGCCCAAAAACGAACACAGTTGTCACTGTTAATGACATTTATGACCCATAAAGGATCATTATTAATATGAAAATTGCATAACCGCTATCATGTGTGCGACAGGACAATTGTTTGATACAATGAATGGAAACGACGGCCTCTGGGATGTCTATGAAAATCAATTATCACGCCACGTAATTGACGCTAAGTATGTGAACACAATCCACCATTTGCCAGTAAAATGGCTTGATTATTCCCACAGCTGTTAGATTAATTGCCTCTAATTTGTTATCACTCCCGATGTACTTATGGGAAATGTATGTAGATCGGTTGGCTTTGCCTAGCATGAAGAGAGAGAGAGAGAGAGAGAGAGAGAGAGAGAGAGAGAGAGAGAGAGAGAGAGAGAGAGAGAATAGAATAGAATCATTTCATAATTCCCATATGACAATTATTTAAAAAGGTACAATTCACTGTCATGATGAAAGGCCTCCCAAGGAAGCTATTTCCAAAGCTTCATGAATGATTGAATCATTTCTCCCAATTTCTGTCGATGAAACCGAAATAATGTAGGCTTTACTTGTCTGTGAATCCATGGATGGGCTTCATTGAATGGTCGACATGAAGCCTTCGATGTGTGGAAATAGTAGAGAGAAAGATATCGGTATTCAATTATATAATTATGAAGTTTAATACAGAATTTGATATTCAATTTATTATAAGTTTTAAGTTTTTGTTATATAAAATTATTCTTCTTAGTGTTTTCTGCTATGGTTCATAAATCTCTATATCTGTTACAACTTATTTAAGACGAAAATCGTCTGAAATGTTAAACTTATGAGCCGCTTCTCCCTGAGCAGTGAATTATGCAAAGAAAATTAAATAGTTTCTTTAGATAAAAAAAAATCACGAAGGTGCGTAATTGCTATTTTAAAAGCGAGAATACAAAGACCCTTGAAGTGTAAAAGTTCGTAAGTCTTCCTAACGCAGAAATAGGCCTCACCCTTCCTTGAAAATGAACCGCAGATACGGTTGGAAACGTTGGAATTCCGTTACGCCCTAAGACAACATCCAGACTAAGATTTGTTAACCCTACGGCGAACCATACGCCACTTTTATTATCATATCAATAAATTAGTATTTTTAGAAATCATTTCTTTAACCAAGATATGAACATCGCCCAGCTATTAGCAAATATCAGCCCTGATGAGAAGAGAATAATAAGAAGAATTGAAAAGACCATATATAAAATCAATTCCACTGATGCTGCCATCATCTTAAAAAAAAAATAATAAAATATATATATATATATATATATATATATTATATATATATATATATATATATATATATATATATTATTATTATTAATATTGTTGTTAAAAAGAATGGCCGAATTAAGCGAGTTGATTTTATATATTGTTTTTTCTATTTTCCTTACAATTCTCTTCTCAGGGTCAGCCATGTTTCTGAGTAACTGGTCAATATAATATTGGGAATATTAAAAAAATTATAAATGCTGAAGGTAATCTTTTTTTAGGACAGGATATCAGGTACAGGTCAAGCAGGGGTCGTCGTCAGTGCCGGTATTATTCCGTAGGCGTATTTCAGTTCGGGGCCGGGGTCATCTTTGGTTTAAAGGCTGGTATTGGTGCTGGTATTACTAGTATCAAGTGACGTTTCGACCTTCTCGCAGGTCATCTTCGGACGAGTCGGTTGAAGAGACTGTAGCAAGAATGTCTGTGGGGCGGTATTTATAGCGGCTTAGACCTAGAGTTGCATTCTCATTGCTCGGACCGGTCTTTGACGAAGTCGTGGATCTCGCCTAGAAGGTCTCGGGGAATCTCTCGTACGAGCGCCACAGTAGTGTGCCTGGGGATGAACGACAGCAATTCCGTCCGTAGCAGGAATCCTATCATCCCGTGGGTGCTCCTGATTATCTGGTATTGTCGGGGGGTCGTTCGCTGCTCTCCGGGCGGCGGTGGGAAGGAGAAACGTTTCTTGGTGGGTTATTAGATTTAATTTCTCCTTCCAGGAGGCGCAGACGTCGGGGATCCGTTGTCTGGTCTATTATTTCGATATTAGGGATAATATCATTTCTCTTTATCCGTTTCTTATGAGCAGTCCTGGCGTGGTTGAATATGGCTCCTTCTTGAGCGTGGCAGGAGATTCCCTTGGAGAAACGCATGGAGGTCATACCGACGTATTTGCCGAAGCATCCCCGTCCAGTTTTAACGTCAGATGGCTTCACTTCACATGTATCTTCTTTCGTGGAACGTATCTAAAATCCGTGCACTGTATTTGCTGTTATGCATTCTCAATTTTTTCGTAATCTTTGCCATGAAGTTGGAATCAGCTTCCAATTTGGAACGCATTTTGAATTCCAGATAATAATCAACACTGATTTAACCCGGTTCCAGTTTCGGTGATTCCTAATCTGACGAATTGGGATGTCATTCTAATTACACTTTTTGTAATCTGACAGGACAGGGGATTACGTTCCAGCTGATCTCAGTTAGAGGGTTCCGGTGTATTTAAAATGTGGTAGTCAACTGCTATAGGAAGGGCCTTCAAATCAGTGTCCTCTACTTCCAGGAATTAAAGTTGGAGTATTAGTGAGTATACATTTATGAGGCTTATTAGCATGAATTTAGTCAAATATATGTTTTGTTCTTTCCTTCGAAATACAAATTAAATTGTATAAGTTGTATATCAGGCATTGCCGTTTGAATATCACTTAATATACGCTAATGGATGTTGGATTGAATTTAACTAGATTTATCTGGTGTCACGTGCGTCAAATGCAAATTCCACAATACAAGTTGCGTATCAGGCATTGCTGCCGATATTATTTACAAAAAATCAGTAAAATCAGGCCTGTTTGAAGACATGTTCATCGGGGTTGACTGGTTACAATTCTCTAAACTGGAATGAGGATTCTGACTGGGCCCATTGCCAGTGTTCATTGGATTTAATACTGCACGAAAAAAACTCCAGTATTTGACCTCCTGGTATATATACTAATGAAGAGAGATAGAGGAGATAGAGGGGAGAGGAAGAGAGAGAGAGAGAGAGAGAGAGAATATCACTTTTAAAACTGCATAAACATTTCATTTGTCACTGTGACACCGTGAAATGTTGCAAAACTGTGTCAGCGTGACGTTCATGAATAACGTATCAGCTCCGACCACAATACCGCGCTCCCTGATGCTCTTTTCAAAAAGGTTTCTTCTTTCGCTTTCAGACAAGAGGCGGGTCTCAAGAGAGCATGTAAACAAAACGATGTTTGCTTAATACCTCTTTTTCATTCAGAATTTCCCTTTGCGTGACTTCGCTTGTATTGTATATATTTGCGGTTTTATCTTTCAGTGATTTGAGATGATAAATTTAACTTCTAAATTTTATCTATCAAAGTGGATGTAACGTTCTCCTAACTGAATATAAAGCTCTCTCTCTCTCTCTCTCTCTCTCTCTCTCTCTCTCTCTGGCAAGTCTGAAGAAATACGAGAGGTGCGGTTACGATGCTGGGAGATTGTATTACCGGATCTACTTTGTACATTATGGCTTTATATCCCTGAAGAAATGGAAGGGCACTTTTCTTCTCAAATTTCATTTTTTTTAATTTTCACCATCAAATTCAAAATCTGTGTTAGCAACGAGAACCATCATATGAATATAAAATCAATAAAAAAAGAAGCTAACTCCACTTTGTATCAGAATATAGAGGGAGTGATTAAGTAATATAGTATAGTATATATATATATATATATATTATATATATATATATATATATATATATATGTATATATATATATATATATATACATATATATATATATATATATATATATATATATATATATATATATATACATACACAAACACACACACACACGTGTGTGTGTGTGTGTATAGTACGCATTTATCTCAATGAAATCCATTTCTTTGCAAGGGTGATCATTCACGTGTTTTAATTGCAGCATTGAGATGAATCGTTTTTTCGTCATAAAAAATCAAATTCCCCTGACAACAGATAAAGCAGCCTTTTTTTATTCACTAAACCAAAACATCTGAGGTCAGAGTTGTTGGGAGTTTGTAAAAGAAAGAAACCAATTAGTCTCCGTTGGCGTCGTGACATTTTGAACAATGTAGTGAAGGGTCGGAAATGATTCAAACAGAATCTGGGACGTTTTCTTTCGGATTTTATATTTTATTTCAGGAAGCTTAAACCTCTGTAAACTTTTGATCTTTTTAACTACGAAACGACGGGATTTTTTATCTATATATTGTTAATTTGGTAGAATATAAAGAGACTTTTCTAAGGTAGTAATGCGTTGCATCTTCGCTTAAACCTTTAAGGTTCCAGTTGAACATAACAATGTTGTGACTACATCGCATCAATGCGTCAATGCGTAAGCTCTTCATAATCAGGTAGAGGAAATAGAATCACATATTCAAAGGCGTAAATTGTCCCAAATATTTCGTTGATGATCCTGGCAGGTCGGTATTTTTAAACTAAGAGCCACTTACCCCGAATTAAGTATACACTTAGGACCAGGAAAAGGAGATAAAGGAGATGGAGGTAATAAACTACTTGGTAAGGCCCCTTCAGTAAGAGGGTGTTGGGAGGCGATAATGATAGTAATAATTATGCAATATATATATAATATATATATTATATCTATATATATATATTTATATATATATATATATATATATATATATATATATGAATAACTTAATCACGAAGTATATAAAACGTGATACTATGTATAAATAAAGGTTCTTTTTGCCACGAAGGAAAAAATGAAAAAGACGAGATAGTCGAGTACCTGGCTATCTCGCTTTTCATTTTTCCTTCGTAGCAAAAACCTTCATAATATATATATATATATATATATATATATATATATATATATATATATATATATATATATATATATATATATATATATATATGTATATATATATATAACTTTTAGAATGCTTTGAAGGCGTCGTTGTACATTAATTGCTAGTCTTGACAAGACTCAGCATTATATTGAAGGAAGAAAATGCCTGGAACTGGAAGGAATGAAATCATAATTATTTTATGAATCACTTGCGTAAATGCATTAGTATTCTTTCGGAAAATCAGGCATGATATTATCAAATGAGCAGCATATATCTTTTATTCTCCTATATCTAGATTATCAACTGTATTTAACGAATGTTTATAATAGCCAGTTAGGGGACTCTTATGACATTAATAATTTCATTCACCCCATTTCAGACTTGGCTATGATAATTGAATTTTTTTATTTTTTGAAAACAAAAAAAATTATCCTGGTTACTTCCCACCAGTATGTAAATCTTTAAAACATTATTGTAATAAATCCCTGCTTTGTCGAGAGGAGAGAGAGAGAGAGGAGGAGAGGAGAGAGACGAGAGAGAGAGAGATGGAGGAGAGAGAGAGATGTTAGAGAGAGTAGAGAGATGAGAGGGAGAGAGAGAGAGAGAGAGAGAGATATCTTTGATTTTCTTCGTTTTGTAGAATTTTAAGAAGTTAGGCTGCCATAAAACCTCAGATAATTTTTAATATCGTGACATAGATATAAAACTGTCATATAATATATATATATATATATATATATATAGATATATATATATATTATATACATATATATATATATATATATATATATATATATATATATATATATATATATATATATATATATATATATATGTATATGATATTATATATATATATATATATATATATATATATAGATATATATATATATATATATATATATATATATATGTATATATATAATATATATATATATATATATATATATATATATATATATATATATATAATATATATATATATATATGTATATATATATATATATATATATATATATATATATATATATATATATATATATATATATATATATATATATATATATATATATATATATATATATATATATATATATATATATATATATATATATATATATATATATATATATATATATATATTATATATATATATATATTATATATATATATATAGATATATATATATATATATATATATATATATATGATGACCTTACGAATAAAATTGCAGAGGTGTATGTACACTGTAATGTTAACTGTTAACAAAAGCAAGAATTGAATAACAAGAAGCAACTGCCAAACAATATATATAAAAAAAAAACAAAAAAAGACCATAACTCAAAGCTAAATATTACCCAAATAAAAAATCGAGAATTTAGCAAAGAAAAACCAAAAGAATTCCGCAAAATCAAGCCCAAGGGCAAAATTCTACAAAACTACAGAGTATCTTTATGTACTCTCTCCGTCCTCAACTTCTGAGGTCAACAAATGCATTTTCTAAAGATTTATTTCGGCGCAAAAATAAGCCGAGGAAACGGGAGCTTTGGTAAACACGAATTTCCTTTGAGAACGAAACGCTGAGCCAACAACAGAGTTGGGCAGCTTTCTACATATGCGTCGTGGAACGTCATTGAATATGATTTTCAGTGTGGGACATTCATATGCATATAATGTTCGTTTGGTGGTGGAGAGAGAAGAGAGAGACGAGAGGAGAGAGGAGAGAGAGAGAGAGAGTAAGGGCGGGGGTGGCTGGGGACGGCGGTGCTGCCATACCACTGATAGGGAGTTATGTATATTTACATATATGTGTGTAAATGTGTGTGTGCGTGTTTTTGTATATATGATATGTGTATTTTAATGTAGGTTTGTTTATATACTTAGATAGATGTAGATAGAATAGACATATGAATAAGAGAGCATTTAAAAAAATATATCAAACTTTCTATTCCAGTCATACCATAACTAATTTTTTTCGAGCGCTGAAAATTGCTGTTGGACGTTGTTGTGGACAACCGAATCAAAACTCTTTTTCGACAGATGATCGCTGTGGAATGACACGAATTCAGTTTTTCATCAGAACTCTAATAATGACAACCTCCAACACACAAAAAAAAAACATAGTTGATACTTTCCTCCTCGTTGGTGTGTGAGAATTCCATTTCGTGATTGGTCACTGATTCTTTTTTCGACCAAAATCCGACTTATGTCAATAGAGGGCTATTCATTTTGGGGGACTTTTATTTTACCTATATTGATTTTGTGGTGAATTTGAATACATACGCATCTCTCTCTCTCTTCTCTCTCTCTCTCTCTCTCTCTATATAGTATATATTTATAATATTATATATATATATATATATTATATATTATATATATATTATATATATTATATATCTATATATATAATATTAGTCCATATTATATATATATATATATATATTATATATGTATTATATATCTATATTATAATATATATATCATAAATTTGAAGTGGGTAACACCTATTTGTTATTGTGAGGAGATTTTTTTGTTATTTGAAATCATATGCATTCATGTATTTTGAATCAAATCAGTAAATACCGCTTCATGTACCAAGCAAATAAACTGCGATTATTGTATTCCGTCCACGTAATCCTCTCTGATATGTAATGAAATCCGTCGAACAAACAAAACCTCTTAATACAACAAGTCCCTATATTATTAACAGGAGGATGGAGAATGATCCTTTGAAATGGGCCAAATAAATCACATATATATATATTATATATATATATATATATATATATATATCTATATATATATATATATATATATATATATATATATATATATATATTATATATATATATATATTATATAAATATATATATATATATATATATATATATATATATATAATATATATATATATATATATATATATATATATATATATATATATATATATATATTCACATCTTAAACAAAAACCTGCTAAAAAAAAACATCTACAAACGTTGTAAACGCGTTACACTGGGAAAGGGACATAAAATATTAATCATCCAAAAAACACAGAAAATTACAATTCGCTTTCCAGCAACAGAAACTGACTGGAAGGCTAAAGTTTTGCATTCTGTGTGACAATGCAAATCACACAAAACACGGTTAATGATTTGAAAGTGACAAATCTTTTTTTAAATTCCGGCATCCATTTGTTGTATCCACAAGTATCTTTTATATAAAGATTTTCAGATTACCCAGCTAAATATTTTGTCATCTGAGATTTGGTTCTGTATCTTTAAATTCCAGCAATATTTGGGTTTTCGAAAGTGTTTTTAAAAACATTATTTTTCACGTAAACCAGCTAATTTTAGATTTTGTTTATTCACAGAGATTTTTCAATTTTCCTACCTCATATTATCATGCGGGTTTCGCTCTATAATTTTTTCTGAAGCCAAACAAAGGAAACGTTTGATTTTTCATTCCTTTTCCAGAAATGAATTTGAATCGGTAGAAAACCAGAGGAAACTGAAAGCAGGATCTTTTTACAGACTGATCATGTATCCCTCTATTCATAGTGTTATTTAGGTTAGCTTATCCGTATGAAATATTTTGTATTTAATTACAAACGTTTATGGTTTTACATATAGACCCACTGCCTTGCAACAACTAAGTTGTCTGCAACTGTTTTTAAATAAATATTTTAGTTTTGAATAACTGATTTTGCTCAGTCCAAATATTTTTACCATAATAATAACTTTAGAATAAGACTTCGAGCAATACAAAGATGTATCTCTTCAGTAAAAATTTGGAATGAATACATCAATTGGTTGATTTCTCATTTTTACCGTAAAAATAAAATTTAAAGCCACAAAAACTTTATTGTCTGCTTTTGGGGCGAAACAAAATACAGTAAAACAGAAATGCGGAGACGTAAGTGATATGTACAAATTAAGATAAAACGCTAGCTTTAACTGTTCTAATTTTGCTAAATAAATAAACTTAAATTCAGGGAAATAGTGAGGAAATATCATCTTTCTTAAATTTATTCATAGTCTACGATGACATATACAGTGCATTTAGCTTAATATAACAAACAAGTCTCTGAGTTTTGGTAAAACTCGATTTTTTTGTCTTCATCTCTATAATTCATCGTTATATTTTCTTTCACCATTTCTATCTCCTTCATTTTTGCTTCCATTTCCTACTATTTGTGGCTGGGGGACGCATCACGACTCCAGATTTTTTTTTTTCTTTTTTTTACTGAAGGCTTTTGCAAACACGGAGTCTTTTGCTTTTGTTTAGCAAGAGAAACTCGCGCCAGTGTCCAATCATCCTTGGCCCCCACCCTGGTGCACCCCACCTCGACCCACCAAAAACTATTCTCTTTTTCTCCTTTCTCTCTCTCTCTCTCTCTCTCTCCCTCCTCTTTGACATGAGATCATCATTTAACCAGATGGCATGATGAGATTGCTAGCAATTTTACTGAGTCTGTCTCTCCGTTCCTAAGTTGTAACAAAACATATATATATTTTTTATTTTTGAATGTTCAAATATTTTTGACATATGAGTCTGTGACGTAGATTCCATTATTTAAGCCTGAAATTGTGGCTCCCTGTGAAAACTGTGTATTAGCAAAGACCAATTAAAGGATTATTTAGTGACGTTTAGCAGCTTGACCTTGATTCTATACTAGTTCGAAGTATCAGTTTAATCAAATGACGAACCTTCTATCCACCTAAGATGTAAAATCCTCCCGCTATAAAATTTCAGTTTAAATCTGAGTCTTTTTAATCACAAATCTCAGATTAATATAAAAAGTCGAATGATTACCAAATAATCCAGAAATACCTATAATCTATCCCACTGAAGTTTTCAGGCTAATGGTGGCAGATCATTCATGTCACCTTGGTAAACAGAGGCCCTTTTAGAAGGGATTTAAAAAATGTGTTGCTATACAGTTATGAAAAGGAATTGTATAAAAACGTGTTGATCATTAAAGTGAAAATGGATGAAAGTAAGCATATAAAGTAAAAAGAAATATATTTATCATAATTTCAATATGAAATTCCAAACTTACTTCGGTAATTATTCGAGAACTTAATTTTTTTTATATTCGCAATAATACTACCTTGGAATTAAACACACTGCGTTGTTTATAAATCATATAAAAATATATAACAATGGATAAATAAAAGAAGGAAACATACCAGGAAACACAATCTGCTAACAAAAGAGACAAACATTTTGCCTCAAACGTAAACTCTCAGAGAAAAATGAAGAGCAGGCGATGACAAAAAGAGAGAGGGAGAGACAGAAAAAAAGACTAGACATTAGAGATAATGTGAGGAACATTTGTAACTAGGTGTTCAGTACAGGATGTTGCTCCCGAAAATGGTACTAGTAGTGTTGGAACTGGTGTTACTAAACGATCTCCCTCACTTTCCCCGCAAAATAAACATCCATTACTATTTTATGTAATAGTGATGTTAATTCAGGGAATTAGGAAAATGTTGAATAAACCTGCTTATTATTAAATTATTATTTATTTATTTTATTTTTTTTTTTGCTCTATCACAGTTCTCCAATTCGACTGGGTGGTTTATAGTGTGTGGGGTTCGGAGTCCATCACTTTTCTTACTATGTGCGCCGTTTCTAGGATCACACCTCTTCTTGCATGAGTCCTGAGCTACTTCAGCGTCTAGTTTTTTCTAGATTCCTTTCAGGATCTTGGATCGTGCCTAGTTCTCCTATGAGTTATGGGTACGATTTCCACTGGCATATCTCATATTCCTTCTTATTTCTATTTTCAGATCTTGATACTTATCCATTTTTTCCCTCTCTTTCTCTCAACAACTCTGGTGTCCCATGGTATTGCGAAATCAATGAGTGATACTTTCTTCTTGACTTTGTCAATCAACGTCACGTCTGGTCTATTTTGCACGTATCACCCTATCCGTTCTGATACCATAGTCCCAGAGGATCTTTGCCTGATCGTTTTCTATCACTCCCACAGGTTGGTGCTCGTACCACTTATTACTGCAAGGCAGCTGATGTTTCTTGCACAGGCTCCAGTGGAGGGCTCTTGCCACTGAATCATGCCTCTTTTTTGTACTGGTTCTGTGCAAGTGCCGGGCATTCACTTGCTATGTGGTTTATGGTTTCATTTTTCGTATTATGCACTTCCTACATATGGGAGAAATGTTATTTCCGTTCTATCGTCCTTTGAAACATATCTGGTTCTTGGGGCCTGATCTTGTGCCGCTGTTATCATTCCTTCAGTTTCCTTCTTGAGCTCTCCCTCTGTAGCCATTGCCATGTGTCATCAGCTGGCTAGTTCTTTAGTCTGTCTCATGTATTGTCCGTGCATTGGTTTGTTGTGCCAGTCCTCTGTTCTGTCTGTCATTCTCCTGTCTCTGTATATTATTATTATTATTATTATTATTATTATTATTATTATTATTATTATTATTATTCGGTTGAGTCATTTGATTTATTATTACTTATACAATTCTCTCTCTCTCTCTCTCTCTCTCTCATCTCTCTATCTCTCTCTCTCTCTCTCTCTAACGCGACGTTTCCTCCTGATCGACAGGACATTATCAAGCAATAACTGCTGAGGGACTGAATTCCAGTGGCGAGTCCATCTCCTTTATTATTATTATTTTATTATTATTATTATTATGATGATGATGATGATGATGATGTCGATGGAAACATTGCCATATTTATCAATCGACGTGTGATGAATAATTTTTCACATGAAAAACTGATGTGAGGTACTTGTATTGAACACAGAAGAAGAAATGATTAACAGAAAATGTAAAGTAAACCAACAAATAGAAATGATCTCTCTCTCTCTCTCTCTCTCTCTCTCTCTCTCTCTCTATATATATATACTATATATATATATATATATATATATATATATATATATATATATATATATAAGAGACAAAATTATTAATACTAGGAAAAACGAAGGAAACAAATCTAAGAACTTCACTGAATTACAGTTTACCACTTGATTTCCAACTCACTCATACAGAAGCAATATCCAGCAAGTTGGGAATAACAAGAACTGTCTACTTCCGTGAATTGAGTCCACATTCCAACTGGAATAATGACAATACGTGAATTCCCAAGTAAATCCCTTCAAATCGCTTTTGGTTATGGATTTTCACTTACGTTCGCACTGGTGTCTTGGTTACTCAGCGTAAATTGGACAAGATCCAGTTTATGCAAATGAGGCTGCCATACCGCTCGAAAGCGCTGGGCAGATTTCAATGTCCTATATTTGAGAATTGCAGGGTATTGCTGAACAAGGTAAGTTTCAATTATCTTAAGCCTCTTTGATTTTATTCCTTTTAATAGTTGCAATATAAACTTTAAGAAAATTAAAGGAAAAAGTTTTAAATTAATAGAAATACAGCGTTTAGTGTTGCCTGTGCCAGTGAATAAGTATTCAGGCTCATGAATATGACTTTATTGGTATATTTATAAGAAACAAGGTGTCTTCATTCTATTTACAAATTAAACATTCTCTCTCTCTCTCTCTCTCTCTCTCTCTCTCTCTCTCTCTCTCTCTCTCTTAAAAACCCGTACCTTGTATAATATGTTATTTACAATCTAAGTATTCATTATTATCCCATTGCTAAGCCAATGATATTCACCCTGCACTCATGAACAAACACTCTCGATCTTCTTAACTAGGTTTCAGATGAACGAATTTTCAATCAACTAATAATCTCAAATGTCCAGTACCACTCAAACACTTGACTTTTACAGAGGTTGAAGGGACAATCCTTTGTCCACGAGAAGACGAAGTATAATGAGGATGATCACGAGAGAAAAAGAAACTTCACCTTCTTTTCTTACTCCCTAATGAAGTGGTACTTCAGTGCCTTCAAGTATCTCGTAATTAAGTTCCATTGTTATTCCGTAGCCAATGAAATAAAATGTTTATTTTCCAAATATTTAGCAGCTATGGTAATCTGTAGAGTCCCATGCACCACTTCAGAGCTCTTCACTCTTAACTGACAAGAAGAAATTAAAGATATTTCAGAATCTATTAACATTAATGAAATAGCTACAGCGATACATCCTTTGAGATGCAAGTTTGTAATATTATCAAGTAGTATCAAGCTGTTTTGCTTGAGGACGCCTTAGAGTGAAGGAGAGGAATCCTGCACTCACTCATTTTTCTCACATTCCTCGCTTCACTATAAACTTTTTATACTTATACTTGCATCATATTTTAACCATAATGATAGAGATTATATATATATATATATATATATATATATATATATATATATATATATATATATATTATATATACATATATATATATATATATATATATATATATATATATATATAGATATATATATATATATATATATATATATTAATAATTGTGAGTATGCATGTACATTTACTTGGCAAAAAGAGTGTTATTTACTTTTACTGAAGCAAACTCGCAGAGAAAACTCCCAGTGGGATACAGATTAACTCAATATATTTTTATAAGAAAATATAATAGTTTCTGAAAAAATATTCGGAGCTGGCGTAGATTGTTAGAATTTTTCAACTCTTTGATCTTGCCGCTAGGTTCCTGGGCTCCAGCGACTGTCATGCGACAAATACTGGGAATTTCAGAAAGAAAATACGAGACCAATTTTTGTGCGTGTAATACACACATACACAATTACATACATAGTGTATATATATATATATATATATATATATATATATATATATATATATATATATATATGCATATATATATGTTTATATATACATATAGAAACCTTAGTCGCCAAAAGTCTAAGGAATATATGTACAGTGAGATGTAGTAACATATATATCAAAACCAAAAAACCCTTCGTTACGTTTTAGTGAAAATCTGTTGAACCACACCGAAGTTCCATTTTATTTTCTTCAGACACAGGTTATTCCTTCTGTCAGAATGGACCTTCGGTTTTGAAAACGCCAACTGTAGTGGCTTACAGTACATCGTCACATCCAATGGATACACTACACATATATATAGATACACTTTATATATATATATATATATATATATATATATATATATATATATATATATATATATTTATTACATTCATTTATTGATATAATCCATTTGACCAGAAGATATCATAAAGATAGTTACAGAAAATGGAAGAAATCTGCACAACCAAAGACCCTAGAGGGGACGCAATATGCTAAAGGGAGATTAATGGTCGAGATCGGGAGTTGCTTTTTTTGCTCTTGGGGAACCAAGAGGAGGGGTTTTGTCAACAGTTTATCTCCTCTTGTGGGTTTCATGAAAGCCATGGTGAAAATTATTCTTGTATTAACCCTTAAACGCCGAATGGACGTATTAAACGTCGAGTCAAAATCTCCCCCGATTTCCGAATGGACGTACCATACGTCGGCTCAAAAAAGTTTTTTTAAAAATTCGCGGAAAAATACTTATAGGCCTACCAGCCAAAAACTTTTGAATCACGCGCCTTGGGGGATTGCTGGGAGTTCACGGATCAAGGCGTTGTTTTGTTTACAATCGTTACTTAGGCGCGCAAGCGCGAATTTCTTTCTTATCGCACTAAAAGTATCAGTGACACATCTCAAAAATTCTTTCGTCACTTTGACATAATTTTAGCACCGTTTAAATTATCCGTTACATGAAGTATTATATATGAAAATGTGCGCAATTTCATTTAAAATACAAAAAAAAAAAAAACAGTCATGATTGTAACTTTTATCAGTTTTTGAAATATTTCCATATAAATAACGATAAGTGCCAAAATTTCAACCTTTAGTCAACTTTGACTCTACCGAAATGGTCGAAAAACGCAATTGTAAGCTAAAACGCTTATATTGTAGTAATATTCAACTATTTACCTTAATTTTGCAACAAATTTGAAGTCTCTAGCACAATATTTCGATTTATAGTGAATTTATGAAAAAACTTTTTCCTTACGTCCGCGCGGTAACTCTTCCGAAAAAAATCATACATGCGATTGTGGTAATGTTTGCACCATTTTAAAATTAGCCGTTACATAAAGTTTTATATATGGAATTTGCGCAATTTCATGCACAATACACTAAAAACAACCCATGGTTGTAGCTTTTATCAGTTTTGAAATATTTTTATAAAAAGAATGATAAGTGACAAATTTTCAACCTTTGGTAAATTTTGACTCTACCGAAATGATCGAAAAAAAACGCAATTGTCAAGCTAAAACTCTTAGATTTTAGTAATATTCAATCATTTACCTTCATTTTGTAACAAATTTGAAGTCTCTAGCACAATATTTTCGATTTATGAATTGAATTTTATGAAAAAAATAAAATTTTCCTTTTACGTCCGCGCGGTAACTCTTCCGAAAAAATCATACGTCCGATTGTGGTAATGTTTGCACTATTTTAAATTAGCCGTTACATAAAGTTTTATATATGAAAATGTGCGCAATTTTCATGTAGAATACAACGAAAAATAATTGAAGTTTGTAGCTTTTCTCATTTTCGAAATATTTGCATATAAATCCCGATAAATAGAAAAAAAACCACGTTCGGTCAAATTTGACTCTACCGAAATGGTCGAAAAACGCAATTGTAAGCTAACACTC
>NC_061087.1:102130657-102150657 GCF_015104395.2 Macrobrachium nipponense | reverse complement strand
TTGCTTATTAAGTTTATTATAGTGACATTTTTGTTAGCTCACAGTTTATGTATGTAGAATTGAAAAAAATAGAATGAATCATCAAATTTAAGTCGACTCAAGTCTGGATTTAGAAACGAAACTGAAATGTTTCCCTACTGATGTAAAAACGAAATTATTGACGTTTGTGCTTATGAAAGTCCTATGGCGATTAGGCTTGAACTGTATTTAGACGCTACTCTGCATTCTTGTTTATAAATAATAAGTCTATATTACGATTTACTACACAACATAACTAGTAATAAAGTAAGAATTCAGGATTATCTGCTCCGGAATTTCTCCATCGATATTATTTATAATATCATTGTCTAATACTTAATTATATACCTTTGTTTGATTTCACATTTCGGAAGATAATTAACGTTGCTCGGTCAAAGGAGAATGAACTGTGAAGAAGTGAAGAAATGAATATCTTCATTCCTTACGAGACTAACACCGATATCAGTACCAACATCTGAACAACATCATATAATTTTCTCTTCTCCCCAATATTCACTTTCCTCTTTGAGAGTCGTGGAAGATTTCGACAGCTATTAATTTATTCAAACGTTGCTTTCCTGCCTTCTGGTGACTTTAGTCTATAATACGGTTCGCTGGACTTCAAAAGTAATTGGACTTAGTTTTTTTGTAAATGGAGATTTACAAAAATTAATTCTCTCTTGAGCTAATTAAGCGAATAGTTTGTGACTGGGGATCATTGCACAAAGATGGGTTTTAAGTATTTCAAGTAGGGGTGGTTCCGTGTTCTAATGTTTACGTAAATGGAATAGAAAATATACTCATCTTAACTGAATGATATTGTTATCAACTTCCTGTAATTATTAAAGTATTCCTTTAATTACACAAATGAGATAGCATATCGATAAATTAGTTTGGCCTATATGACTGGGTAATAAAACTTATCTAGAGACAAAAACAAAGGGGAAAAACTCTAAAGAAACATTAGTATTAACCATGCTCACCATGGTATATATGGGTAAAATAGTGATTAAGTATTATAATTTTTGTTCACCCTAGATGATGGTGTTCATCATTAATTAATCATGAAATAATTGGTTATAATTATGTTATTAGTTACCAAATCGAAATTAAGATCATAATATCGATGAAGTTAGTGATATGTAAAGACAAATGTTACATGAACTCCATTTTCCATCTTGCTTCACTGAGCTCGCAAACTGCAAGTAACAAGTCCCAGGTAATTGGACCATTACAGTCCACGTTGATATTTATAACCTTCCCTGAACATCCTTTGGACATTGTAGCAACAGAGCACCTTGTGTTCCAGAATCCTTCTGGGATGAATTCATGATCTGGTCGTTGTGTCATGCGGGAAGTTGAATTCAATTCAGTGCGAGAATGCTATTGCAATATTCGTGAACTTGAATATTTATTTACCTTTATGTAGCTACTTAGATTTCTTCAGCGTTTGAAAAGTGAAAACAGTGCGCAATGAGTGATAAAGCTATTTAATTTTCTGAAATGTTTGCAATAGAATCTTCAATTTTTTAATCGAGTTATTCAACTTCATGAACTGTTTGTAGATGGGAAAACAGTACTCCACTTGGTCTTATATGAGTAAGATTCCAGCAGTTAAATAATGGAAGCTCAGTGATAATGAATTCCCTTGACTGAGGAAATCAACGAGCGGACACCTCGTGTCTCCAGAATTCCTCGGCGATTCCTAAGGCAAAGATTCAGGAGGAATTGGAATTTAATCTGAAGTGGAATTGAGACATCATTAAGTTTAGCCGTTCCAAGAAGTTTCCTGAGGAGAAAGATAATGACCCTGTGGGATTAGAAGTGAGGATTCATTATCTGTGAGACCTTATAATCATCGTATCCCTTGTCAGGTATCTTTGGGTATTTCGGATGACCTATTCAACATATTATAAGACATAGGCATTAACTCGTTCATCATGATAACATGTCATTTAATATATGTGAACAGGCTCTCTCTCTCTCTCTCTCTCTCTCTCTCTCTCTCTCTCTCTCTCTCTCTCTCTGTCTGTCTGTCTTACTGCCTGGTCTTTAATTCATTTGTACTTGGCACTCAATTTCATTCATGTTTATTCATTAATAATTTAATTTGTGAGAGTATTCTATTCACGAAGAACTATCACATATACAAAATTCAAACAAATAAAGAGAGGATTGAATTTAAGAGGCTTAAATTTAGAGAAAAAAAGAAAGATTGGGAATTACGGTCTGTTGAAATTCTTGAGCATCTCTCTCTCTCTCTCTCTCTCTCTCTCTCTCTCTCTCTCTCTCTCTCTCTCGCAAACCCCCATCGGGATCTGCTTCAATTTATTCATAGGTAACTGAGAAAGTCAATTGAAGGAAGCCCAATGCAATAAAAGTCTCCTGGAATTGAAAAATACGCAAAGAAATGTGTATATGTTTTTTAGGTACGTGTATGTGTATTTTTCTCTATTTTGAATGACTGGGTGTATAACTATAAATGACTAAATTAAATGGTTAGACTTGAGGCATGCAAATATACAGTCCCGATAAGCACACACACACACACACACATACATACATACATATATATATATATATATATATATATATATATATATATATATATATATATATATTATATATATATATATATATATTATATCATTCTGTAAAAATCACAGTACATACACGTGACTTAATGACATAAGCGAATACCATAGGAAAATGATAGGCAGACATTCGTACCGAGCGCTTTCGTCCTTTTTATTAATGAGACTTTGTCGAGATATCTATGTATGTATATCTAATTATAAGCCAGGTGGGACAAACCGTTCGTCAGAAGTTATCGTGTTTTTGATACTCACTAAGAAGCCTCCCTGATGATGTCTAATAAAGACAATTAACTATGCTCTTAAAACCCAATAGTTCAAAACAATATAATGTTTAAACAAATACTATTCGCAGGAGGTTCATGGAATTGAATTCGTGTTAATATGCTCCTTAAACATTTACCTTTGCAAAGTACATTTAATAATGTTGAATGTATAATATGCTTACAGGGCATAATTTCTTTGGTATTGTTCTACGGTATAATAATTTAAAGTTATTGACGTTGAGTATCCTCTACAATATTACTGCAACAATAATATAAAATACGTCTTATATATGCAACGTAATTTATAGGTTTACTTTAAGAGACAATATTATAATTTTTAAAGCTTTATTAGCTACAATTTCCCGTCCATTTTATCTTCTTTGAGTCACTATGCTGTTAAGATGTATAACAAAACCTTAATTCATCACTGGAAATGATCTCACTGACGTAAAAAACATTGCTAGAAAAATGTCTTTAATGTAGTGAATGACTGCAAGAAATCCCTGAAGGTTAGTTTGGTTTCAAGTAATATTTTCGACAACTTTCTTAGAGGAAGTTCTAAAAAGATTGTCAAAGAAGAAAGTAAACTCTTGATGGAGACGCACCAAACACCGTAATAACCTCGATTACTCCCGATGAAATCGAGACGATTCTCTAGGATTGGAACGATTCCGTAAATTCTCATACAACCCTCTTCGTGTTCAATTTGCCTTGAATAGCCAAGAAACGTCATGTAACTGTAGAAGGAATGCAGTAACTTAACCGGGAATATGGTTCGAATTTATTACATGCACATATTTATTATATCGGGCGAGATACAACACAGATTACTACCAGGTTGCGTGCTATGTTGGGGCTGATTTGCGTGACATTGATTGTAACAGAACAGCTGGAGAATTTCATGTCCACAATATACTAATTGGCCTTACGGTCATCCTCTCATTCTCTGAGTCATATCTGGAGTGCTTGTTTTTATTTTCTGTTAACCACAAACTACAAACTCTGCTTCTGTTTGTCCTCTCTTTCATTGATTATCATCTCTCTCTCTCTCTCTCTCTCTCTCTCTCTCTCTCTCTGAAGATTCAAGAAGAAAGGGAGAGAGAAAGATTCTTCAGGGAAAATACATCATACGAAAACCACCACAATATCAAAAATATAAAAAACAACAGCAGCTGTTGTTCATGGGAGGCGGAATAATGTATTCCAGGGAGAGACATCTCTAACAAATGGGCGACAGAAAGCGAAGTTATTGCATAGAGTCGAATATACGGAGAAAGAAATTCTCAGTCGAAATAGGTACGACCCCGACAACTGAGGTGAATGGGAGTTCAGAGAAGCAAATATATGTCACGTGTAGTAAACTCTGTTTCTGTAACTTGTCCTTGTCTGGAGAAAACTATTCTTTTTATTGTTCAGTCGAATTTTGTGTATATTTTGGAATATTTGAGATTTGGTTAGTATGTATGACCCTATCGCATCCAAATAAAAAGTGAAGTGAATATGAACATTTAGTTCAATTGTGGCACTCACTTTCATATAACTGTAATAATAATTTTAACCAGATAAAGGTACATTTTCTATGTTATTTGTGATTATAAGAATACGTGTATTATTCTTTATGGGGATCTTTAACTACTAAATTAAAAATGAACATTGGATACACAAAACTTCCACAGCATTAGCCTCCAAATGCTGAGTGGCTCATTCCATGATAATGGAACCATATCTACGAGACTTTGTCAATTTGTTAATTAAGCTTTAAGAGGAATGTTATTAAGCAGATGGTATGGAATAGTACCTGAGGGAAATGATAGAAGTTCCATCTGTAGATGAGGTATTGATGGAAGGAGGATAAAGGAAGTTTTGGTCAAGTCTTTCTGACCGCCAACACCACCCCTACCCTTTCACCCCTCATAGGGAGAATATGACATGCTTTTGCTAGATGGGATACGAGGATATCTGTGAGAGTTTTTATATAATATATAGATATATATATATATATATATATATTATATATATATATATATGATATATAGATATAGATATATATATGTATATATATATATATATATATATATATATATATAATATATATATCTATATATATATATATATATATAAATATATATATATATATATATATATATATATATATATATATATATATATATATAGATATATATATATATATATTTATGTATATATTGTATATATATATTATATATATATATATATATATATATATATATATATATATATATATAATATATATATATATATATATATATATATATATGTATATATATAACTGAATCACGAAAGTTTGGAACGTGATAAATGCATAACATAAAGGTATAAACCTTGAATTTATATATATATATATATATATATATATATATATATATATTATATATATATATTATATTTATATTATTTCCTTAAGAAGCAATTATAATTTCAAAATTACACAAGAGAATGGTACAGTATTCAAATTTAATATTAGTCACTTTTTGTCTGTCCAGTCATTTCTAATATTTCTCACGGAAATTAATATTAATGACTTCTATTGGCAACAAGGATTATAATCTAATTTAGCGAAGGAAAGTTTTCCCTTCCATCAATTGTCTCTCTTGTTCGCTTGATAAATGCAATTACTCATCCATAATTGTTAAGGTATAATGTGTAAGAGTGTTATCATGATTATTAAATTTCAGAGCTTGCGTTCACGCTTACCTTCTCTCTCTCTCTCTCTCTCTCTCTCTCTTTCTCTCTCTCTCTCTCTCTCTCTCACACACACATACACACAAACACAGACGCATACTCGTGCACTCAAATCCATCCGAAAAACTAGTATATAAATTCTCTGCAAGGAACTTGAAATAACTGACGCATTTTTAGTTTCTACGAATCTCTCGCTTAACATCAGAAGAAATGGAGGCAATGCCATTCGCACCCCCTCCCCCTCCTTCTCCCCATCCCATCCAAGAACACCACCCCTATCTCCCTTTCCCAGTCCTTCTGTTACTGAAACTTTCTTCCAAAATCATGAATATTTTTCCGCCTTCGAATTATTTCACTTGCATGATCTTGCAATAAATAGTTACCATTTATCCCGTGATGGAAGACGTTGCTTGCTTCAGAAATAGTTTCGATTTCATCATAATAATAATTCAATAGTCAATGGCCGATTGGATGCTGCAAAGAACCTTGCATAATGTGTACAATGCACTGCGTGAGGTACACTAACGGCACAACCCCCTTGCAGGGGATATAATCTGTTATTCTTATTAAAAAGGAGATTACTAATGAATGACTGACAGTTTGAAATAAAAAAAATCTATATCATCATTTTATTTCACAGACAAATCATCAGATATGATCTAATATTCCAATAATTTAAAATTAGATACAGACATCCTTTTCTGTATTAATTTTTCATAGTCACTAATATCCAATGATAAATGTCTACACGTAGTAACAATAAACGTTTACATATATCCGTAAGTAAGCGAGCACCTTTTAGTTACTATTTAGGTGACTACATTTAGGAAGCTTCGTTATCATATGCAAATTCCCAATGATTTTATGCTGGTCTCATCAGCAGAAGGATGTTGCAGACTTCAGCAAAGTGCCATCTTATTATACAAATTACTCATGCATAGAAAAAATTCCAGAATAAACAAAATCCAGAATTAGGTGATTTGCTTTATTATATTTAAAAACGAAAGTAAACTGATTATTGACACTCATATGAAAACGCTGTAATGTCTTAATTGAATAATGATTATAGTCACTGTGCAAAGCCAGAGGCCATAGGAAGGGGTGGCCACAGAGAAATCAAGATCAGTATTTACTGTCTCATCAAAATTATTGATCCTTTAACATCTCAAAATAGGACGAACACCCTAGACTTATAACTTTCAAATCACTAGCTGCTTCATTTGGCTAAATTTACTTATTTATTTCTTGGTTAAACTACAGAATCCAATAGTAAAAATCTTCCGAATAAAAGAAAAAAAAAAAACTTTTGATGTTTTAACCATATTGAAACGTGTCCTGATGAAATTACGCAGTTTAAGGAAAATTCCAAGAAAAAAAGTACTTTCTTTTCATTCATAAGGTAATAAAAGTCTAATTAAAACTTCATAAGTTAATACTTAAAGTTATACACAACGAAAAATAATCCTTTATGGACACTACAGGTTATATATTCCAACATTAAACTAAAACATACACTTTCAATGTATTGTCTCTGTAGGCTTTTCCACCATAACTTCAAGTTCTTGGCAAAATCCCTTGAGCTGGGCTTAGATCTATAACTTAAGAATGATATCAGAAATGACCTCACATCTCATATGGTAAAGCTTAAAAGGCTCCAACTGCAGAGGCTAACGACCGTTAAAATTTGAACGCTAGCAGGGACGCATCCCTTTCTGTTTGTGTGAGCCTGGAACTACATTCAAAACGAAGGAAATTGCCAGAGAATTTAAAATTATATCGAAATAATAATTCAATAGGATCTTGCTTCTTCCAATACACATTTAGGCAAGGTTGACTAAGTCTCTAATAGTGTTATTCTAATATGAACCGTATGGTTGCCGCTATCACGAAAAAATTATGCAATGAAAACTATTTTATATTCGTTTTCATCAAAATAAGTCTCTTAGAGTATGTGTTCTATTGATACTTTGATAGAGATTTATATATTCTTGCTGAATTTTCCCTGGAGATGAATAAGTACGGCCTGTCGTGCAATTATGCAACGGAGTATAGAACACTTATCTACATTTTTGTACTTAATTAACATCATGATGGTCAATATTGATGTATTTCTCGTTATCACGAGTAAAACTATAAACACTACAAGCTAACAAATGTCAAAACTACTTTTATTTATCTTTCGTCGTTTTCCAAAATATGCGAGCGAGTATAAGTCTCATTAAAGGTCAATTTCTTAAATTCAAAGGACGCTATTAAGATAATACCGCGTTTTAATAGTTTCCTACAAACCATAGTGCAAAATACTTAACTTGCTTGAATAATAATTGAATTAATAAACGTAGGAAAGAAAGAAAGTGAACAAAGAAATTAACGATATGTTTACGCTCTTTTCGCCTCTTGCGTTATAGAGAAAAGATGGCAATTTTTGTCACGAAGCACAGGAAAAATTCTAAATGAGAAAGCCGGTTGGTTTTGTTGTTCCCCTGTGGCCGACAGGTGGCAGCAGTTTCCAGCGTTCATGAATTTCATTAGTATTCTTATGGGGAAATAAATAGTGCTTAAATATACAAATAAATTGGTATTATCGCCCAGCATGTCTATCTCATTCAGGTTTAGATAGATTTGCACATTAGCTACAAATGAAGGTGATTTACATTAATAACGAAATTATATTCGTTATGTTGACCGAATTTTTTGCCACTATCAAATGTAGCATACAGTATTGTTGAAAGATGAATGCAGGAAAAGGTTAGATACAGAAGGAACTACTTCCAGGCAAAACCAGTAGTTCAGGATAGGCGATCTTGACAGTTAATAAGTACATTTAATCATGCGTGTCTGGCCGAATCAGTACCAGAATCCATTTAGATAGATACAAAGGTACACGGACAGGTAAGTACACACACACACACACACACACACACACACACACAGAGAGAGAGAGAGAGAGAGAGAGAGAGAGAGAGAGAGAGAAGAGAGGTGGGGGGAAGTTCAGACAGCTAAGTATACGTATAGGAAGCAGGAGATCAACTTATAAATTAAAATTTCTCGTTTAAACGTGCAATTATATCCTTAATCAGACATCACCATGAGAGAGAGAGAGAGAGAGCGAGAGAGATTACTTTTATAAGAAAAATCTGTCCTAGAGAAGGTTTGAGGAAGGTATTATATTACTTTAAACATACATTACATACTGGGTTATGTAATTTCTTCTATTTTCGCCAGAAGGTAATTTCGGCAGAGGGTTTCGGGCAACTCAATGGTGATGCATCATTTTATCTTTCTATCTTTTGTATTAGTTATTGACAATGATGTTATTTCCCTTCAAAGCTTACTACCCTTCACAGTTTGCTATTTAATTATTATTATGTATTGTTTGTTGTATTGCTTCCTCCTCTGGTACAATCATGGTTTATCCTCAGATACGAACTTGGCTCCTTCTTTTATCATTCTTTTTTATACTGATATTCTCATTACCCTGATTTATTGTTTTCCTATAACAAATACTTGTGCCTTTGACTTGGCTCAGCCTTAGACTTCCTTTCTTCCCCTTTAGGTTAAGAAAACCACATTTAAAGTGTAATTCGTCAGCTATTAGCATATTTAAGTAAGGTGGAGTCTTTGAACCTGATCTGATTTTTAATGAAGCACTCAAAACCTTAGCGTAACTTTCTTCCTCACATACTACCATAAAATATTATGCTGCAGGAAAGAGAACTTACTTCGTTAAGAGATAGAGAGTTATAGAGAGAGAAGTGTCATGTATTTACTGTAAATAGAAGTGTATACAAACATGCATTTGCAAAAATTACTAGTGAATTTTCTGTAAGTACGCGGAATGAATATAACTCAACTCAGCAGTTTCCATTTAATATATAATGCAAATGTAGCACCATTGCATTTTTAGAGTAAAACGTATTTAGTCTAAATTAGAGCGATTAATCGCCAATGAAGAGGGCAGGGCGAGAGCATCCTCTTTCATTCTTAATCCGACGTAAAATCCCTGTAAATCCTTTGTCGTTTCACGTTTGTCAGAAAAAATGAACAGTGCGGGATGTAAGTAATGGGGATAGTGTTATAAATGTATTCTGCTGCCTTTTGCCTATTCTGCATTTTTGCATTTACATTGCATCGTACACTGACGCTCTTGAGCAAAGATTCACTCTGCAGGTAAAGTATTAAATGGATATATATCTATTATATATAGTATATTATATAATATAATATATATATATTAATATATATAATTATTATATCTATAATATATATATATCTAATTATTATATTTATATTTAGAAAAAATATTTCAGTGGGCTTTGGTTTAGAGGAAATACGCTTAAGTTAAATTTAAGTATAATTAATTGTATGCAAGAGTTTACGGATGTGAACTCATTAGTATAAAACTCATTATACCAAAGGATTAACATGCAAAAGGAATTATATAGGATTACCATACTCACCACCCTTAATACTTATTAGCAATAGACATAGACGTAAGCGCCCAAATATCTCTTTCCTTTTTCTTTTACTCTTAACTGTTCCCTTTTTCCTTTGTAACAGAGGATTGCACAAAAGAATGTACAGGCTTCCCATCGCTCAAAACAACCCAGAAAATGGAGCGTGCTTTTTCTAGAACAGTACTGTAAAATAACTGCTACAAATACCCATAAACCATATATATATCATTGGAAAGAATATTTATCGCGGGTATGCATTAGAGAACAATAATATTTGGTATCTTTTTCAAGCCACAGTATTTTTTCCAGGTTGACTTCCATTTGTTATTTCATATATCTCTTTCATTTTTTATTTGTTTTGGCCCTTTTTTAAAGAATTCGATAATAAATCGTATGTAGTCCGGTTCAAAAGGGCATTAAAATGCATATATATTTTTTTGAAGAGTAGTGACTTTATATGTAGAGTATACCATATTATAACTCTAACAATTCTTGTGTGTTGACTTACTGTTAAAGATCTTTCTTGAATAAAATAAATTTGTTTATGTTAACCTAATATGAATCCTGGGTTAAAAAAAAATAACATTTACTAGTTAGCTAAACCAAATACAATAATGTAAATCAGAAATATACAAACTTTCATGTTCCATAAAGTCAAATGCCGGAAAAAATATTTTTCTTCGACGACCTTCAGATATACCTGGAAACCCATCAGTCAAATAAAATAAGCTATGAACCTTTCTTTGTCAAATATCAGCTTAGCTAAGCATCAGCCGATACAAGCCCACAAATAGATAGAAAATTACGTGCGCTACATCGATGACATTCGTCTGCGCTGACTCCCAGGATGAGATAGAGCAGCTGCGACGTGCATTCCACGACCACAGCTGCCTCACGTTCACGATTGAACATTGCCAAGATCGCCGCCTCCCCTTCCTTGACGTCCTTGTCGAACAGTGAGATTCCGAATTCAGCACGAGGGTGTACACGAAGCCGACGAACCTGGGAATGTGCATGAACGGTGAGAGTGAGTGCCCTGAGAGGTATAAGCGCTCCACCATCAGCGCCTTCGTCAGGAGGGCCCTCTCACACTGCTCCTCCTGGAATGACACACACAGTGAGTTGGAGCGCGCCCGCCCAGGTCCTCGTCGACAACGGACACACCAATCGTGCTGTTGATGAGTCAATAAGGAAAAGTATGGATGTCTGGTACCACCAGAAACCCCGCCCCGACGTTGCAGAGCCCATCAAGCTTTTTCTACAAGGGGCAACTTCCACCGGAGGTACAAGGAGGACGAACAAGCCCTCAAAAAGATCATCGAGGAAAACGTCAGCCCCGCCGACCCAGACAGAAATATTAAAATAATTATATATTATAAAACGAAGAAGATGAGCAGCCTGGTGATGCGAAACAACCCTTCGCGCCCCTGCAGGATCCCTTGAAGAAGACGAATGTGGTCTACCGTTACACATGCCCCGTCCGAGGATGCCTCGGCAAATACGTCGGTATGACCTCCATGCGTTTCTCCAAGCAGAATCTCCTGCCACGCCCAAGAAGGAGCCATATTCAACCACGCCAGGACTGCTCATAACAAACGGATAAAAACAAATGATATTATCCCTAATATCATAATAATAGATCAGACAAACAGATCCCCGACGTCTGCGCCTCCTAGAAGCCCTTCAAATTATAGGTAAGGAGAAACCAAAACAAATTAAATATAAACTCAAGAAACGTTTCTCCTTCCCACCGCCGCCCGGAGAGCAGCGAGCGACCCCCCGACGATGCCAGATAATCAGGAGCCCCCACAGGATGATACGATTCCTGCTACAGACGGAATTCCTGACGTTCATCCCCAGGCACACCACTGTGGCGCTCGCGCAAGAGAAATCCCCGAAGGACCTTCGAGGCGAGATCCACGGCTTCGCCCAAGACCGGCCCGACCAATAGAGAATGCAACTCTAGGTCCGTGCCGCTATAAATACCGTTCCGCAAACTTTCTTGCTGCGTTGCTGCTCGGCCTCCGTAGCAGTAACATCTCTTCTGAGACCTTCTCTGGCGAACGTGAGCGACAGCGAGCGATAGCGCCATCCCAGTCGACGATAGCGGCGAGATTTCCAGCGATTTTCCGGCGGATTGACGACGACACCGCGAATTATACTTCTGAGAGAGCTCTCTCACATTTTATAAGGAAAATTCATATGACATCTTTCTCTCTCAAATAATTTTCCATTACTACAGTCTCTCCTGCCAAAATAAAATTCGGTAGCCGAAAACTCCGATTGAAGCAGGGTCAAAGGGACAAAAACTTTCTACTCTCGCAATCCTTATTTGCAAGTAGCACAGGAACGATAGTCTGGTGTCTCCCATAAACCAGGTTTAGGCCCTTCAGGCAAAAATAAAAAATATAACAACACACACATACACATACATTCTCTCTCTCTCTCTCTCTCTCTCTCCTCTCTCTCTCTTTCTCTCTCTCTCTCTCTCTCTCTCCCTCACAGATAGACGAAGACGAATGCAGCCATGGACCAAGTAACCCAGCCCACACCCACCACTGCAGAAGCACCTGAGAACCGGAAACGGACAACGTCTTCTTCTTCCTCTTTTTCAGATGCCCCTGAAGCAGTTAGACCTCGCCTAGACTCCTCCACCTCCGAAGAAGAATCCACCACAGCCACTCAAGAGGACAAGGAAAACCCCCCTGCCATGGACACAGATGATGATTTCCAGCTTGTCACAGGAACAAAACGCAAACAAGGACCACCAGCAGCACCTTCACCCCCCATGAAAATACTTGATAAACCTCCGCCCCAACAGGAAACCAGTGCATATGAATTCGTTAAGGGACCTCGAAAAAAAGGGTAAGTTGTTCAAGGTAGACCCACCACCAGGGGAGAACTGTTTGCAATACCCTCAGACCTGAATACAAATGAATATATGAAAAATAATCCTGCCAGCTTTAAATTCCTCAATCCTGACGACAAACCCTGCAGATTTATATTATGCCATTACCCTCTGCAATTTTGAAACCAAGGTTATTCTGGAAAATCCCAGGGTAATCAAAGCAGAGAGATGCCATACAAAAGGACCCAACCCGCAAAGTCCTAGTAGAATGGAAAGGAACTCAGCCTAAGTCACTGAACCTTGGCATGTTGGGGCTCCTTCCCCACCATGGACTTCACACCAGAACCTCTGAGGTGCTTTGAACTGTCAGAGGTACGGACACCATAGCAGTGCCTGCACCGCCAAACCAAAGCCATTTGTGGTGTATGTAGTGGGAGACATCCCACAAAACTCTGCACAGACAAATTTAAGAATGGACAAGAAACAAATGCCAGATGCCCCGCATGCAAGGGGAACCACATGCGTGGAACAGAAAATGCCCGATAAGGCTACAGAAGATAGACACTCTTAAAGGAATCACACCTCGGAGCCTCCCTGGACACACACACACAGACCAGACCACAAACACACAACAGCAGCTCCCACCACCAGCAGGGATCAAAGTCCTTTGCTGCTGCAGTTAGGGGGTCGCAACAAGCCCCCAAAAACACACAGACACACCCCCAGCATAAGACACAGTCCTATGCTGCTGCAGCTGGAGGGCCTAGACCCAACAGGACTCAAAGTCAGCCTCAAACTCAGAAAAAGGAACACAAAACACTCCCCAAACCACACCCAGACCAACACACACCAACGAAACAAATAACAAACACTAGAAGGAAAATCAGCTTTCCAGGAATCGGCCAAAGACCGACCAAACACAATACATCCAAACCTCTCCATGTTCCAGAAAACCCGACAAACATCCTCCTCACTCCACAAATCCTAAAACTAGCTCCACTGTTCTGCTCCCCAAAGCCATATAACCCAGTCCTCCCCTCCTCCTCCTCCCCACAAAAGCAACAGGTTTGAAGTTCGCCCAAAGAACTAAAACAAGACAAATATATCGCACAGACTCAAGACCTCACAAATCTACTGGTGCAAATGCTATTCAGTTTGCAGAACTAACAGGATCAAACTTCTCTGAGGAAATAGCCAAAGAAGTCGTTGACAAGTGCATAAGGACGTCCAGAGGACTCTTTGCATCACCATGCCTACACTAATAAACAACAACAGTGCAAATGGCACTACAAATACACCCGGTGTCAGTTTCATTCCAAGTAATAGTACCAGGTACATCTCCAGTGCCAGGGCCAACCTCAGAGTTTGGTAGTCAAGGCACATCAAGTGCAAATGACGAACTAGGAAACAACAACAACACAAATGACTGCAGAGACACAGACACAATAAAGTCCTCCAGTGGAACATACTAAGTGCAAACAATAAATACGGCATTCCTGCAAGCACACACACAAACAAATACCTACGACATCATAATGTTACAAGAAACACTTGTAGGGAAAATGCCAAATTTTCATTTAAAGGGTACAAAGTGTACAAAACACCATACACAGACACTAAAAGAGGACTAATCACCCTAGTTAAAAACACAATCCCCTCAAAGAAGGTAGACAACATCCCTTGCGGAGATGATGTAGAATCACTCAGCGTAAAACTCACACTTGCAAAACACAACAAACTGACGGTACACAACATATACAGGGCTCGGGACAACACATTCGAAGGGAAGCACTCTTCAGTGCAGCGACACAGGAAAACACACTAATTGGAGGAGACTTCAATGCACATCACCCAAGCCTGAACTCTACACAACAAACAAAACACAACTGGAAAGACATCTACACCAGTTATCATGTGAATTCCCAGAGGTGTGCCTATTAAACAGTGGAGAGCCAACTCACCTAAAGGAGGAAGACTAGATCTTACCTTCACAAACTCCGCCCTAAAGGAGCAAGCAAACATGGAAGCTGCACGAGACCCTCACAAGCGACCACATAGCCATTGACATTGGCCTACGGCTCAAAAAAGCTGCCCCCCATACCACCGCCACCAGAAAGATGGAACCCCAAGTTTGCAAACTGGGCTACATTTGAAGCCATAATGACGAGATGGGCGAGGAACTACCTTGAAAACCCTGCAAACGATATAGAACTCTTCTATGAGAGTTCATCAGCAAACTCAGAGAGGCAGCAAACATGTCCATGCCAAAGATCAAACGATCCAAGATCGATCACAAAGATGCATGGTACTACTGTGAAAGGGTCAAAGAACTCAATGCCAGAGTAAACAGAGTGCGGAAACTCTTCAGACGGGAACCATCTGATGAGATGCACAGACTTCTCAGAGAGGTAATAGCCCATGCAACTGAAGAGACAAAAGAAATTAAAACAACAGGCATGGTATGATTGGTGTGCAAACTATCAGCAGACAAACTCCAGTAACCCAGATCTGGAAGAGTTCCTTGCAAAAATTGCAGGGAAAGGAAGAACAGCGCAAAGCATCCACCCCAACACAACGAGAAGGCTGACAATATAGCCAGAAACTTTGCAGAAAGGACAAAAATCCCCACAACCTTCCCCAAACAACACGGGTAAAAAATAAATGAAGTTTCCCCAGCAAGATGGAGGGAAATCAATACTGCCTGCAACACACCTGATGACACAGACACACCCTTCACTATGGAAGAACTAAACAGTGCACTCAGCAAGGGGAAAAGAGACACAGCCCCTGGAGCTGATGCAATCACTTACAGCATGCTGAGACACATGGAGACCCTGCCAAACAGGTATATCTACTCCTGGTAAACAGGACATATGCAGAGCACACCAGGCCAAAGAAATGGCAACAGCAAGACACACAACCAATACCTAAGCCAAAAGAGGAAGGCGCATATAGGCCGATATCCCTCATCAGCTGCACTGAAAAGGTTGCAGAAAGAATGGTTCTGAACAGACTACTATGGAAAGCAGGGCCCCTACATCATAGGCTCTATGCTATAGGGAAGGAGTAGGCACCATGAGTGCCTTACAGATGTGCTAAGTGCCATAAATGGCAGAAAATCCATAGTGGTCTTCTTAGATCTAGAAAAAGGCATATGAATTAGCCAATGCAGCAGCCATCCTCTCCTCCCTAGTCAGAAAGAGGATCAAGGGCAACCTGCTTACATGGACAAAAGGATACATGCAAGACAGAGAAGCAAGAGTAGTGTTTCCAAGGCAGAATGTCAGAATACTACTCTGAAAAGAACGGCACTCCACAGGGGGGCATTCTAAGCCCCTTCTTATTCAATGTCCTTATGGAAAAATGTAGCCTGTCTCGAGCTACCACAAGGAGTAGAGGTCTTCATATATTTGCTGACGATGTTTGCATCGTCAGCTCCGGCCCTCAAGACAGCTCCAAAAGACTTGCAAGAAGCCTTGCAAAAACTTGAGGACAAGTGCACACAACTGGGACTCAAAATCAACAGAAATAAGACAAAAGCCATGGCAATAAAACATGATCAAAATCCACCCAACCTTCTACTGAAAGGAGACGTCATAGACTGGGTGGATAGCTACACATATCTGGGAGTCTGCATTGCAGATTCACTATCTCCTGAGAAGCAAATACAGCTCCTCCAAGCCAAAACAAAAATAGGGCTTAATGCCCTAAAGAAAATCACATTATGGCAAGAAGGTGCGACATACCATCTGCTCAGGAGGTTCTACATACAAACCATCAGACACAAGTAGAATACGCAGCACCAGTCCTGACAAATCTCAGAAAGGATCAACAGCAGAGGCTGGGAAGTCATCCAAAACAACGCAATGAGACTTATGCTTGGAGCCCCAATGTGGACAAGAATTTGTCTCTTGAGGGCAGAGACACAACTGCAGTCTCTCAAGCACAGGATAGGCCAAAGAAAATATTGCCATTCTGTGCAAAACCATCAGAAACGACAGAAATGGACCACACAAAAACAAAATGCAAGCGTGCATAAACTTGCACGAAGAACTAGACCCGCCAAAAACCTATGCGGGCAGTATACTCCAGACCACTGAGAAGAAACTGGTATGCAGGACACATGAACACATACAAAGGATGTCCCACCTGAGGGATACCAAAAACCACCTCCCTGGGTCGAAGACCCAATCTGGTATAACTTCACAATACTACCGGCAAACAAAGCACTGTGCACAGCAGCACAAATGAAAAACTGCAGCAGAAGAAGCAATCGGGAACACAGCAGCTGAAAACATATATTACACTGATGGCTCAGTTGACCCAGAAGCTCCAGCAACTGCAGCAGCAGTGGCTGCCCAAGACTTCAAAGGAAGCTGGAGGCTATCCAACAATGCCTCCATACTACAAGCGGAACTAATGGCAATCTTAAAAGCCTTAGAAAATTCCAATTTAAAAGAAGGACACACAACAGTGCATATTGACTCCAAAGGAGCAATACTCGCTATCAAAGCGAACAAATCCAAAAGAAAATGTGACACTGATAACAGCCATAAAATCATTGGCCAATTCACATCAAGCTGCTGGCAGGAGAGTCACACTAAACTGGATACCCAGCCATGTGGGAATCCAGAGGGAAATGATGAAGCTGACTTCCTTGCCAAAAGTGCCCTCAGCTGCAGTACAGTAAGCATAAAAGTGCAACCATCCATAACACACCTAAAGGAAATGGCAAAAAGCTATGCCAAACCTCCAAGAAGAGAGTGAAGTACGACGTCACTACCTACAAGAGTCAAGGACGTCCAAGTGGTATGTGGATGTCACAAATCTAACGCCGCATGACATCACAAAACAAAACCACTAGAAAAACTCTCAGTCATAACACACAGATTAAGGCTAGGATACCTCTGCACTGGCAAATGATAGGAAATGAGGGCAGGTTATGTCAGTACTGTGACCGAGAGACAATCCAGCCCTCGAACACTACCTACTAGACTGCCCAGAGACACAATCTTACAGATCAAACCTAACTGAAATAGAGCTGACACCAGCACAGATCACCAGACACATCTTAAATAACATAGGGACACATGGGAATCTCCTAATGTCTCACCCACCTCCCAGGTAAAAAGATGAATCACACGGCATTTCTCCATAGACACATGGGAATCTCCCAGTGTCTTGTAAACAAAAAAACAATGAAGCCACACAAAGCACAAACCCTCTACTTCACTGGTTGCAATGGGAGTCATAAACATCTTGGGAGCATATGTATAAGTGTGAGTATGCATGAACATGTATATATACTATAATACTTGGGGCTTAATGTTGGTTTGATATATATTGCAATATTTTCAGATGCTACACACATGTATATATATTGCGCCCTAAAATGTTTATAGGTAACGCCTTCTTTCCCTCAAACTAAAACGCTTCCTTCTTCTACTCAGCACTCTTCAGCTAGGCTGAGTCTCACTCACTGCTATAAAACACTTTCTCTCCTACTGATGGGTACCAGTAAGGTTCAAAGGGGTTGCAATCCTGCCTGTCACCCTATCTCCTTTCCAAAACTAACCGCCAAAGCACTGTTTTTTGTATCTTTACAGATATTCCAGTTACGGGCTGCTCTAGGAGCAAGAGCCCGTGCCAGCACAAGCCTGGCTTAATCTCCAACAACAACAACTTTCTTGCTACAGTCTCTTCACCGACTCGTCCGAGATGACCTACGAGAAGGTCGAAACGTCACGTAATACCAGCTATACCCAGCACCAACACCAGCCCTTAATCCAAAGACGACCCTGGCCCGAACTGAACTACGCTTACGGAATAATACCGGCACTGACGACGACCCCTGCTGACTGGACCTGATATCCTGTTCTAATAAAAGATTCCTTCAGCATTTACAATTTTTGAAAATTCCCAATATGAAATATTGGCCAGTTACTCAGAAACATCGCTGAGCCTGAAGCGAAATTGTAAGGAAAATAGAAAAAAACAATATATAAAATCAACTCGCTTAATTCTGCCATCCTTTTTAACAGTATTTGCCTAAAAGAGGGTCTTCTACCAAAATATTATTATTTTTATTATTATTATTATTATTATTATTTTATTATTATTATTATTATTATTATTGCTGTTGTTGTTGTTGTTGTGTTGTTGTTGTTTGTTGTTTGTTTGTTTATTTGTTGTAAACAGTAACAGTAACAATGGAAGTTTGGTATATATATATATATATATATATATATATATATATATATATATATATATATATATATATATATATATATATATATATATATATATATATATATATATATATATATATATACTATATATATATATATATATATATATATATATATATATATATATATATATATATATATATATATATATATATATACCCTAGATTCCTATCTGCATTACGAAAAAGTGAAACACCAATAAAATAAAGTCTTTGCGTCCATATTACCGAGAGAGAGAGAGAATTCTTCTTTCATCAGCTAATAACAGCAACGTTTACTTCAATATCATTTAGTGGGTGATCTTGGGAGTGCAAGGACCTAGAATCATTTCGGTCTTCCTCAACAACTACCTCATGAGACGATGTCTTCCAGCTTCTGATGATGACCTGACTGCGGGAGAAATTAATATCAAAATATATGAAGTATCGTAGACTTTCGATGGGATGGTTTCGTCTCTTGCCACGATTTTGTTCGTGTGTTTCATTGTCAATTAATTATTATTATCTTTATTTGACGAAATAGTTATTCATCTTTGACGGATATGAAAGATTTAATTATTCTTTTCATTTAAATTAATTACACTATTAGGAACAGTATTACTGATAAAAAAAAAGCAAACGATTATCTCTTTCAAACTGAATTCTCGTGAGTATTTTACGATTTCAAGAGTTTTTCGTGATCTTTTATACATTTTTTCGCGCACATCACCCATCTCAGCCCTGAAATTTACCACCTCGTTAGAAAAATAAATAAAGTAAAATAAAATGAATAAATAAATGAAATACTTCTTGGATTAAAAAAATTTTGTTACCTTTACTGGTCGTACTCGAGATGAAAAAAATGTTTCC
>NC_061087.1:102115319-102125319 GCF_015104395.2 Macrobrachium nipponense | reverse complement strand
GATGATTATTCATGACAAGGCTACGTGTGTCAAACGCTCGAATTGGCTAACATGGTGGACGGGGTTTCATATCGATTCTAATACGAATACATCGAGTTCGAGGGTGATTGTAAGGTCAGAATCGATAGAAACTTATAGCGTCTCTGTTAGCTGACTTGATAGCGTCACTGGGTCCTGATTTTCGTTTCCCGTCCACTTGGACAGTGGTTCGTATCCACGTGGGGACGAAATTATTATCAACTAAAAAATCCCCTTCGGTACATATATGAAAATATATCAATTCCGAGATAGAGTGAATTTAGATATTAAAGGACATTTGTAGCTCGAATGATATATATATATATATATATATATATATATATATATATATATATGTATATATATATATACATATCAGTTGAGGGTCATTTACCAAGCAAGAGTCTGCGACAAACACGTAAATAGCATCAGTAGCATTAATAAGATCGCTCAGATGCATCGGTAAAAAACTATATTACATCAATAATATTATTTTTACGTAATTTCCCCACAATTCCTAATTTACTCATTTTTATTTTACTAATTTCCTTCCACACAAAATTCCTAATTTACTCATGTTTCTTTTGTTACTAAGCGGAAGAATCACCAAACTGACTTTTTGTTTGTTTATTTTGAAAACTCCGCTCTTAAAAAAAGAAAGTTTTTCTTTTTACGCAAACGCTTTCTCCAGAACTTAGAGGACGAAAAAAATTCTTACAAGAATCACCTCTGGTTTTTTATTGGCAAACGAGCCGGCCTTAATGGGCTACTCTGGGCAATTCTGCTCTGAAATAAGGGAGCTACTGTGGCAAGCGGTCCTGTATTTTGACAATAGGACGAGAAGTACATGGGTACCTTTTTCTGTTGCTAAATAAGATAATTCAGTCTTTTTTGGACGTTCTAATACCATGGTATATCTATACAAAGTAGATATAATCTATATATATATATTATATTTATTTATATATATTAGATATATATATAAGTGATTAAGAAATGATAGGTAGAGAGATAGATAACTTCTCTATTATAACATCCATAGGCATAAGTTCTCCCCAGGATATCATGAACTCGATGTTATGTGATATTTGTAGCCTAATATGTTTTGTATATATGAAAATGTTCGCATTTATGTATTTATGTACGTTATATACATTATATATACATAATATATAGGTATACAAATATGTATATATATATATATATATATATATATATATATATATATATATATATATATATATATATATATATATATATGATATATATATATATATATATATATATATATATATATATATATATATATATCATATATATATATATTTACATATAAATATGTATATATATATATATATATATATATATATATATATATATATATATATATATATATATATATATATATATCATATATACTATATATATATATATATACATACATATATATATATATATATATATATATATATACTATATATATATATATATATACACACACACCCACACACACACAAACACACACATATATATTATATATCTATATATATATTAGATATATATATATATTATATATATATATATATATCAATATATTACTATACTTATCTTACACTCTATATAGACCTATAATACCATAGATAATATATATGTATAGAGTATCTATATATATATACGTCTTACTCATATATATATTTACATCTCTATCTATATCTCTATATATATACTATCTATTGCTATATATAATATATATATACTAGACATATATATAATACATGCATAAACAATCCTCAAATTTTATATACCCAATCAGCTGTTATGAAAATGTCAGTTTGGAATGAGAACAGCAGTCAATTTCTGTATCTCCCATTCTGTATTTACTATCCAGTGACACTTACACACACAAATGCAGAAACATCCAAGTTTTCCTCTTGTATATATTTCCCAGCATTACGCGACAATTTGGAGAGATACGTTTCAAAACAATTCAACCTCAGGTTCATTATACAAATATAAAGGAAATCCAATAAAAGTACTTACCTCACAGAAAAACGCCCACAGACACGGAGTCTGTGAACCCATAATATGTGTTTTATTAATCAGATGTTAAAAAAAAATCCGGAAAAAAGAAGAAAAATAGAATTTCGATAAAAGTACTTCCATTACGTCAATTCCTGTAAACGGAATATGAAATATGAAGTACTTGCAGTTGAGACACTGACAACAAACACGTACAGACACACAGACACACACACATATATGCACAGATGCGTGCACACACAGAGTCTGTGAACCCATTAAATGTGGTTCAGTATTGAGAGGTAAAAATAAAATTGTTTACATCATGCCACCTCTCTCAAACAAAATGTAAAGTCCAACAGCCTCACAGACAAAACGCACACATACAGACACAGACAAACACAGCCAGACGCAGCAGGCACACACACACACACACAGACCCTGCGAACCCATAAAATGGGGACCTGCAACATATGACAGGGCAACTTCAAGGGCAAAATTCGACATTCGAATACTAAACCTTTACTCTACATCCAAGAGCAATGGCTCCAATCCCTCAGCGGATTTCTCTGCCAATATCCGAGTATGAGAGAGAGAGAGAGAGAGAGAGAGAGAGAGAGAGAGAGAGAGAGAGAGACAAAGGAGGGGGCCGGCTTGGATGATGAATGATTGATAGGAATGGCAAGAGGGAAGAACCGAATAAGGACGTAAATATAAAAAGAAAAAATAAAATATTTGAAATAAAAAATAAATTTTGAACAAAGGAATGAAGCGTTAAGGGGAATGGAAGAAGAAGAAGAAGAAGAAGAAGAAGAAGAAGAAGAAGAAGAAGGAGGAGGAGGGATGAGGAGGAGGAGGAGGAGGAGGAGGTAGGAGGAGGAGGGAGGAGGAAAAGGGTACTGGAAGGGAGGATGGAGGAAGGAGGAAGGAGGAGGAGGGGAGGAAAGGAGGAGGAGGAGGAGGAGGAGGAGGAAAGTACTGATTGAAAAAGCAGGAGAGGGAGATGGAAATAATTTTGGAACCAGAAAGAAATCAGTGCATGTAAAATAGAGATACAAACTAGACAATATTTACAGTAGAATATTTTGACATCAGTACTACTAGAATATTAGCTGTCATAAATTTAGTTAGATATGATTAAAAACCATTTTAATCTGATTTTATTTTAAGAAAATTAATGCACAATATAATAATTAAAACATTCTCCTTCAAAGGAACTAAAGACAACAAATTATAACTCTGGCATATCTGGATTCAACAGAGAATATGAGGATACTCATAAAAAAATAAGGAAAAAAAAATATGCCAGGAAAAATAGAACTATATTTCATTCAAATAACTGATGGAGAAGAAGCTCTAAGACTCTCTGTCCCTCTGGTACAATCCTGGAATGTATAAGTAAGTAAGTAAGACCCTTTCCCAAGATGTATGAAGATTAAAGGATGCAAAACGTCGATATAAATCAAAGAACTCGGTGGAGCTATGCGCCCTCTTCCGTCCGCCATATTTCCACTCCTAAGAAACTGAGCTCGCGTTAGGAAAAATGTTTATCAATACTCCCGCGACTGAAAAATAACTCTTACACAAACTGAATGCATTTTAATATGTTTTAAAGTCCATGTCTTCTTTTTCCAGGTTATGAAAGAGCAAAAGACTCTCGTTTCACTCTCTCTCTCTCTCTCTCTCTCTCTCTCTCTCTCTCTCTCGCTCTCTCTCTCTCTCTCTCTCTCTCTAGGCCCTAATACTCTAGGTCTAGGAGGATAGATTGGTAGGATTAGAAAAGTTAACCTCTATAATGATCTTTCCCGCTTTCACAGGACAGCTACTTTCAGCAGCAAAACTGTCAAGTTTTGATATTGAGTTCTCTTGTGAACTTAACACAGATATGCACATATAGGAAAATGTATGATGTAGGCACAGACAGGTACACACAATATATATATATATATATATATATATATATATATATATATATATATATATATATATACATATAACCAGGACAAAGATGACATGGAAAGCTAAGAAAATATTGAAATGTATTCAGCTTCATTTACTATGTCGTTTTCCATTGTGGGAGTAGTGATAAATACTAATATATATATATATATATATATATATATATATATATATATATATATATATATATATATATACATATATATATATATAATTATATATGTATATATTATATGTATATAGTATATATATATATATATATATATATATATATATATATAAAGATAAATGCCACTAAGGAAAAATAACAAAGTAGGTCTGCAAGATCTTTCGACTTTAAAGTCCTTTACTGAGCAGATACTGACATAAATACGAGAAAGACAATACAAGAAGGTTCGTATAACTGACAGATAGGGATTATACAGGGATTAGTACCTAGAATCCGACACACCGGAAGATAAGAACCTTCCCAAACAAGCATAAACAATGGGTGCAATTAAAGGTTTAAGACAATCATCTCAGATACAATTTCAAGACAATTAAAGGATTATAGGTGATAGCTATTCGGAACTTGGTAAACAAAACCATATTCACCATTCATGACAGACATACATTACAACAAAATCTTTTTAATAACTCTAAGGCAACTGATTTTTATTTAAGTCAGTAATTATATCTTTGAGGTCATTCTTAAACATGTTACAAATACAAGGGTCTATGAAAAAGGCCACGACTAAACATTGAAATTACAATGAAAAGTAAGTTGTATTAAAGCAGATTCTAAAGATTTCGTGATAAGACATCTCTTGACCATGCAATTACTGAACTATCAATCCAAGTAATTCGGTGGTTGTTTTCACTTAATTAAATGAATGAATAATACATTAGATTTTTGCCTAGTTTTTACAGAATATTTATGCTGGCTTAGCCTTACTTCTAAGCCTTTACTGGACTGTCCGAGATAGAATGAGGGACAATCCATACATGGAATTTTATATATTATGTTGTTGTTTTCTCTGGGGGGCCATTTTTTATTAACATTCTTTTTAGTGTGTTATTATAGGAAAAACAAGCTTGACATTAAAAGCTTTTAAAATGGTTTAATGGTTTCAAATCCGTTAAAATAAGGCAAACTGAGAATGTTCTTAGAATTTTCTTTCTTTCTGTGTTATTTTACAGTATAAAACTTTTTGTGGGCTTTATTATAACAAATGTCTAATATATGTGAAGGATAGCATAAATCTTTTCCCTATTTTTCTTATGTATTCAATTTCTTGATCCAAATATTGTGGACTGACAATTCGCAATGCTCGTAAAAACATCGAGGAAAAAATTGATATTTTTATATTAAGATGGTGGCCTGAGAAGAAATAAACATAAGTTAAGGGTAGGCTCCACTTTGGGAGGGGTCCCGATTGTCAAAAAATCGTAAAAATATTTGCCAAAAATACAGTAATCAAGACAGGCTAATGACATTTTCAGGCATTATTAGCACTATAATAACGCATATTCTCTGTAGTTTTTATCATCCTAAAGGGAAAATTCATGATTTTATTAAAAAAATGTGAAAAAATGCAAAAATTCCGGGCCCCTCGTACTGAAGGTTATTTGGTGATTGGTGAGAAACTACAGTCTTGAATAGAAATTCGGTCTGACAGAATGTTGGTATATCCACCTGGAACATGCACAAAAAAATTATCAAAATAGAACAGTAAATAAGCACGTTATAACAAAAAAAGAGCAACAATTTCAGGTAAGTTCAGCGAAAGCCCCGCCGAAAAATCAGACTATAGCTAGGAAGAAATATTCAGGAAAAATTCAAATCTCGATTTAGGGACAAAACCTTTTGAGAGTTTGTAGTTATTATGTCACTTGATAGCCTAAAACATCTAAAAATATATTATTTAGGACAATCAAAGAAACCCCCCCCCCCTTTGTCATTGCTGGTCTGACCACTGCCTTGTGCACTCTGCCCTTTAATCTTATAGGGACTTTCCTATCACATATGACACCAGACACCTTCCTCCAGTTGTTCCAACCACACTGAATCCGGTTGTTAATTTCCTCTTCCATGTTCCCCACATTGTCAATCACTGAGCCAAGGTACTTGAATTTATGAATCCTTTTGATGTTTCCTCCGCCTAATTTGATTGTTGTTTGCTGGTCGCCATCCAATTCGGTTGTCATATATTCTGTCTTTTTCCTGCTTATTCTTAAACCTCTACTCTCCAAGGCATATCTCCATCTTTCAAGTTTCCCCTCCAGTTCTTCCCTGTTCTCGGCTACCAGCAATAGTAGATAAAAGATAAAATATCGATACAATATAAAAAGAAAATATTCAGTCCCACCTAATGAATAAAAGCAATAAAACTTTGGAACGAGAGGAAATAAAAATTCATTAATTAGGTTCCGTATGCTAAAATGTCCTTCAGGAATTATGCAAAACAGTGAGTAATATTTCAGACGGAAAATGACAAAAAAACAATTTTTTTTTAAAACCTGACACAACACCGTCCCTTTTGACAACAGCAACGCTAATTAAGAGTCATATTTTATACATTCATAAAGCAATGACTTACAAATAGAGAAAAGGCGCCAAAGAAATAAATAAAAAAAAATGTAAGCACAGTTATTTACATCTAACACTGACACTTTTTCACACGATGTAATAACAGAAGACTCGACGGTATATAGAGTTTAATATCCTGCTCATAATTATTTACAGTGACGTGCTCTCACCGGAAACCCAGAAAGATAAACAAAGAAAACTAAGCTCTTTTATAGGAATATATAGAGTTGATAGTCTGAAGTTTTCTATAGAAAGCAAAACCAAAGAGAATATCTCGATTTTAAGGTGGAAGTGAGAACTAAGGTTTTAATTCTCCAACTCTCTTAGGACATTGGAATCAGTTGTTATGGAGTAGCAGGAAATGACTTCTTTTAATTAATATATTAACAAAAACCTGAACTAGCGAAGCAAAACGTATTCAGGAAATAGTCATGTCAAGAGCATGCCCAAAGCGAAACTTCTTCAGGAAATCGTACCAGCTTCTTGGAAGCACCCTCTAGTGGCTTGATTGCTTACTACTAAGTTGAGTGAAAAATTGATGCTGTGAATATATGGAAACTGACAAGCAATCAACGTTTTCTTATGTGGAAATTATTAAAAACGACTTTATTACTTATATTTGATAACATATCTAGAATTTATATACTCTACAAAGGTGAAACGAATGACAATACAGATACGATTTTTTTCAGACCGTTTACGACATATAATTGTATTTCGATAAGATTGACATATCGAGATGAAAAAGGTCATGTACAGGAAAAACTAATAAATAAAAATAATAGGACTCACCAGAAGACAAAATCGTCCAATTTTGAAGGAGTGACAATAGCCGTTCTAGAATAGGAACTAAGGAAATAATGAACGCTCACAAAAATAATGAGGAAGGTGTCAAAATAATGAGCGAGAAATTCATTACTAAAGAGAATAGAATGGCCTCAGTTGCATGGCAAGATGAGCCAACCTTTACGCCAGGGAGCTTTGCAATGTTTCGAAATTGAAAATTTTATATATTTTTGATGAATTTTTTTTATATATATCGTCTTTATTATTATTTGTGTTTTAGTTTATCAAAAGCCATGTTTATTCCTTAAAGCTTATCGTTACAGCATAAACATTTTTATTGAAGGTAATAATTTCTCACAAAGCTTCAAATATTAAATTTTGGGTCGATCAAAATTTGAAATACTGTGGTTCTGTAAGCTATTCTGCCAACTAACATTTTAAATTGATTTCCGAAAAATTCTTAGGTAACTTTAGACTGAAACAACAGAAAAGTCATCAATTCTAATGAACGCAGTAATTAAACAAATGCTCGTACGCTTACCTCATTTTTAGTCATTAGTGACCTTACTAAAGCATCATTCTATTCACCAATTATTAAAAAAAAAGAGGCTGATGGGTCATTAATACGGATTGTCTGATTAAATATAACGTAACGAGGGTAAAATTATAAACCAGTATCAATTTATACTGTTTACCCTCAGATAAAACGATAATTCAGAACGCCCACTCGCATTCTTCAACGGCACCTTGCAACCCGAATTCGAGACCGAAATCTCAGCGGCGCTGACACCGCCGGGAATTTTCTCATGCATAATATTTCCATATGCTTAAGTGAAGCCGACTACAGATTCCCTCATTGTAGAATATGATTCGCGTAATTCATACATATTCCATCGCGATTTCCATACGCTTATTGTGATGAAAATATCAGCTCTTGATAAACCGTGACATAATGCTTATTAGAATGGCGGCGTCACTCGGGAGGTGATACAAAATTATTGTTTGGTATTTCTATTTATGCAGGATGGGCAAGGCATGATTCGTTTTTATTAATTAGTTGTCTTGGGTCGTAGAGGTCGTCGTCATATCAGGGAATCTGCCCACAACATTGTCATAAACGAAATATGATTTAATCATAATATGAATATGTTTTTATTAATTAGTTGTCTTATTTCGTGAGGTCATTCTCATATCAGGAATTCCTCCCACAGTGAAGTGATGAATACTTTACTTAATCAGAATGTTTTGTATAATAGTATTATTAGGCTTATTTGAGATATTATTCATTTAGATGTATTATATAGTCTTGCATCATCTTATGGGAAGAGTGTAGTTAAATTCAAGTTTCATTATGTCATTTACCCATTTTCTTATATATCTAATTATTTCATTTTAGTTGTCAATTTTATATTTTTCTGAAACGAAAACTATTGTGCCGGCATTGTCTGTCCGTCAGCACTTATGCTGTCCGCCCTCAGATCTTAAATCTTACTGAGGCTAGAGGGATGTAAATTGGTATATTGATCATCCACCCTCCAGTCATCAAACATACCAAATTGCAGCCCTCTAGCCTCAGTAGTTTTTATATCATTTAAGGGTAAATTTAACCATAACCGTGCGTCTAGCATCGTTATAGGCCGCGCTACTACCGGGAAGTGGTTAAAGTTTCATGGGCCGCGGCTCATACAGTATTATATTGTGATCACCGAAAGATAGATGTATTTTCGGTGTATTTGATTATACGATGTACATGAAACTCTATTGCGCCGAAGAAACGCTAGGGCATTTATTACTTATTTATTTTGCATCCATACCACAGGTATTACCATCCTTAATTCCTGTTAATTCGTGTAATTTTATAATTATTCTCAATTAAAATAAGAATCAGAAAGATTACCGGACGGGATATAAAATATTTGAAAGAAACTGCTTATTTTATCCTAAGACTAACTGTCATTTTTATCAATTCAATTTCTATATAGAGTGGGATAAATTGCTTGGATATTTCCCGTTATTTGCACTGGGACTGAATTACAAACAAAAGCTTTACACGGAGCGAACAAAATATCCTCAGACTTAACTGAATTGAATTGTATCTATCATTTCATCTAAAAGCCATTTACGCCAGATCAGATTTTACGTAGACATATCTTCACGACAAAGCTTTATGGAGAATATTGAATAAATAGTATTACACGTTGAAAATATAATTGCTTATTTATGGAGAAGAATGTTAAATGTTTGTGAATTATACAGTGCAGAACAATTGCGAACTAGACATCTTTTGCTCTGAAAACTCACTAGACGTGAGAGTACTTTATCTTGAAGATATTTTGGAACCTCTTTAACAAAGTACAAATAACAATTTTTTTGTCATAATTAGTCGAGGGAACCAACTTCTCAGTGGGTGTCAATTGACAAATATCAAGCTGGTAGCTATTTATTTAATACTAAATGTATCAATAATTAATAATATTAATATCATAATAATTACTTTGTCAAGAAAGTCTTCCATCTGTAGAAAAAAAAACACTCGACGATATTTACGGCAATACGTAAAGATCGACGCCCAAATACCACCCCTCCCCATTAAAGTCCAACATTACCGGATAGTTTGCTTGTTAGGGGCAAGAGCTGACACTGCTCACG
>NC_061087.1:102102819-102112819 GCF_015104395.2 Macrobrachium nipponense | reverse complement strand
GGATACGCAAATACTATGTGTCAGTTTCCGAGTTCAGGTTCTGTCAGATATGCATTCAAATATTTCATTCCACCCGAAGAATTAATTGAGGAGTACGTTTATATATACACCATACTCTCTCTCTCTCTCTCTCTCTCTCTCTCTCTCTATATTATATATATATATAGTATATATATATATATATATATATATATATATATATCTATATATATAATATTAAAGAGAGAGAGAGAACGAGTTTGATCACACACACACACACACATATATATATATATATATATATATATATATATATAAATATATATATATATATATATATATATATATATATATATATATATATATATATATATATATATATATATATATATATATATATATATATATATATATATATATTATATATATAAAGAGAGAGCGAGTTTGATCATATATATATATATATATATATATATATATATATATATATATATATATATATATATATATAATAAGGTGATAAAATGAAGCTTAGCAAGATTCAAATAGCATCAGGGGTTTAATTTAGTTTCTGAATCTTAGGTGTCATTACGAGCTTGTAGATATTACTAGAATCACAAGACAAGTAGCTTACTCTGAGTAACCACAAAGTCCATGACTTGAAATCATTCTAAATTAGCCTGGCTGTTACATGACCTCCACCCCCCCTTACCTTTCTTCAGTCTTTCTGTCTAACCTCTCTAAGTATTTCTTAGTTCTACCTTTGGAGCATCTCGCTGTCTAACCCCTCTAACTCCCTCCTCCTCTTTTTCATTCTCTCTTAAGCGCTTGGCCTGACTACCCAAGTTTCATCAAATCTAGATCAAAGCTTCTCAGCTCAAAACAATAGGTTTAAGAACATCATTGTTTCCACAGCTCGGCGAATATATATCCGTCCTTAATAGCCGTGAACTTTGTGCAGGACGTCAAAGGACCTCCCTCCCTCCCTCCCTCCCTCCCTACTCGCAATAAAGGATCGTTCCTACACCCGTCTCTCAAAAGCCGGGGAGACGGGTAATGACGAAAAAGCCGGACCGGGCAGCATAATAATGACGAGATTGGCATAGCGGAGTTGTAGGGCAGGAGAAGAGGAAAGAAACAAGACCCAGGCGTAGATGGACGACAGGGAAGGGAGTCCCATAATGGAATGAGAGAGAGAGAGAGAGAGAGAGAGAGAGAGAGAGAGAGAGAGAGAGAGAGAGAGAGCAAGTGGGGCAGCAAATGTGAGAGGCGAAATGAAACTGTAATGAAAGAGGGCAAAGGCATATCTGTGCCCGAGAGAGATTGGGTGGAAGATAAGGGGTTCTGAATTTAATTTAAATTGCCCATGAGGGTATTTGCAGTGGTTCCCTCTCTGTCTCTGTCTGTCTGTCTGTCTGTCTCTCTCCCTCTCTCTTTGTATGGCTGGATTGAATGTCTGTTTCACATAACTCTTTCTTTGTATTTGTAAATCATATTTAACGAAGCATAAGCATTTTCATCCTTTGAATAATGTCTGTCCCAAATGCGAGACGGAGAGGTATACAGCCAGCCATCCAGAGAGAGAGAGAGAGAGAGAGAGAGAGAGAGAGAGAGAGAGAGAGAAGAGCTTCAAATACCCTCATGGGGCAATATAATTTAAATTCGGAACCCCCCTATCGGGGCACAGATATGCCGCCTTTGCTCTCTTTCATTTTAGAGTTTCATTTCGACCTTCACATTTGCTGCCTCACTTGCTCTTTCTGTCTGTCTGTCCGTCTGTCTGTCTCTCTCTCTCTCTCTATTCCCGTTCTAGTTTTTGTGTGACCCCCTTTCCTGTCTTTCATCTGAACACCCGGATTTTTTCCTCTTCTCCTGCCCTACGACCCCGCTATGCCAATTTCGTCATTATTCGGCTTTTCCCGGTACGGCTTTTTCCGTCATCCGTCATCCGTCTACCCAGGTCCGGCTTTTGAGAAGGGTGTAGGACGAGCCTTTGTTGCCCAGCGAGAGTGAGTGAGTGAGGGAGGGAGGGAGGTCCTTTGATACGTCCTGCTATTAGGGACTGATATATTCGCCAAGCTACGGAAACAGTTTCGGTCTGAAACGTATTGTTTTGGAACGACCCGCGCTACTATTATCATCCCGGTAGATGAGGAGTTGATGGGATTTGATGAAATTTGGGCTGTCGAGCTAATCACGCTGTGGCTCTCCTGTCAACAGGAAAGGACACACATAAGATAATGGAGGTGAAGTAAAACGAGCAAAAGATGGACGTGGAAGAAAACCGTACAGTCGCACAAAGAAGTACAAGCTAGAGAGATTGAAAAGCAAGATTGGAGGCAAAGTAACAGTCTAAAATGTGAGTGGAGCTAAGGGTCGTGGAAAACGCCCTTTAGTGTTGCCTGCAGTGCACAATGTGAAGTACCTAGGAGCAATAGGCCATGCTATAAAGAAGATTCACATCAACCGTGCATCTGATGTCTAGGTCCGTCCCTTACGACGCTCCTGATTGGCTGTTGATAAGCCAGCTGCCAGTCACAGGGCTGGAAATTCTCAGTCTCTGTCTCGAAAGTTCACATAGGCAGGATGCATGTTCCACCTCTCCTGAGGGATACTTTTGAAAGACTTGTACCTCAGGAGAGGTGGAACATACATCTTGCCTATGTAAACTCTCTCGAGAGACTGAGTGTTTCCAGCCCTGTGATTGGCTTATCAACAGCCAATTAGGAGCCTCGTATGGGACTGGCCTAGACATCAGATGCAAGGTTGATATGAATCTACTATAGTATATAGCCAAGTTAGTCCAAACTGACTACTAGTCATAGTCTGTATATCTAATTAGAATTATCTGTATTTCTTGTGATTCTAATATTTACAGCTCATAATGACACCCACCATAGAACTGAAGTTTGAACTCATGTGATGGATGAATTATGATAATGAGATTTACTTCATCACTACATCATATGTATACACTAACATGTATCTATTTATTCATATGTACACACATACACACACACACATATATATATATAGATATATATATATATATATATATATATATATATATATATATATATAATATATATATATGTATATACTATTATATATATATATATATGTATTATATATATTATATATATATATATGTATATATATATATATATGTATATATATATATATATATATATATATATATATATATATATATAATATATAGTTTATATGTCACTAGATAGCGCATGACAATATATTTAGCCAAGGACACAGGAAAAACGAACTTCATTTTACGAAAGCTGATAAGTCTAACGCAATTGTTATACTAAATAAGCAAGATTACAAAGATAAGCTGTACTTACTGCTGAGTGATGTTAATACCTACGATCTACTGACATCAAATCCATCTAAACGTGTGCTTTATCATTTTGATAAGAAGGCCAAAAGTATCTTAAAAACAATAAAGATTTGATTAAACAATTTGTAACAATATCTCCAACTTTACCTTACTTGTATGGTCTTGTTAAAACACATAAACCTGGTAACCCCATTAGACCAATTATCAGCTCTGTTGGGTCTTGTACTTACAAGCTTTCAAAATTGCTGGTTAAGATTCTTTCACCATTAGTAGGAAGCATTTCGAATTCTATTATCAAACACAATGCAGATCTGATAGAAAAGCTAAATAGCACAACTATTAATTCTAACTTTAAAATGATTAGTTTTGATGTATCTCTGTTTACAAAAGTACCTATAAATGACTTGCTTGAATATTTAGCTGAATTTATAGATAATTATGATTTACCCTTGTCCACTCATAATATTTTAGAACTGGTTAAACTCTGCATTTGTGATTCTGTTTTTACTTTTGATGTCAAATTCTATACACAAAAATCTGGTATAGCAATGGGAAATCCTCTTTCCCCTGTTTTAAGTAATTTATACATGGAGTTTTTTTAAACAAGATTTTTACCTAATATTTTGACTTATAGTGTTTTGTGGTTTAGATATGTAGATGATATTTTTTGCATATGGCCTCTAACCGAAAGTGTAAATGCATTTCTCTTTAAACTGAGCAATTTGGTACCTTCGATTAATTTTACTTGTGAAGAAGAACGTGATGGTTGTCTTTCATTTTTTTTATGTAAATGTTCACCGTACTCTAAATGGCTTCAAATACTCAATGTACAGAAAACCTACAAATGTAAATTCATATATTCACTATTATTCTAACCATAGCAATCAAGTTAAGAAGGCTACTTTTTCTTCCATGTTTTTAAGAGCCTTACGTATCAGCAGCCCGGAATTTCTTCAGGAAGAGTTTGAAAATATTTTCAGCATATCAGAAAAATTAAAATACCCTAAATATTTTATTGAATGTGCTTTACAAAAAGCACAAAAAACTTTTTATTCTGTAACTACGAGAATGGCTTTTAATAAGGTTCCAAGTTTTTGCAAGAATTTTAATTTTAATGTTGTTTTTAAGTTTTCAAATACGCTGAAAAACATACTAATAAGGAATTCTCCCAAAGTTTCTCGGGGCTGCATTTACGGGGTTCCTTGCATGAACTGCAAGTGTTTTTATATCGGACAATCTGCGAAGGGACTGGACACCAGAATTAAACAACATAGATATAGTGCGAGAACAGGACAAATGTCGAATGCTTTGCTTTTACACATTAATAACTTAATCACATGATTCATTGGGAGGGGGCAAAAGTTGTTTTATATTGTAATAATATAACTCATAGAAATATTATTGAATCTGCTTTTATTAAATATCACGGTGACTTAATGAATGTAAGCCAGGGTATGTACAAACTGGACCCATTTGTTGTTAACGAGATTTGTAGGGTTGTTTCTTTTTAATCACCTGTTGAGCTGTTCTGTACCTGCTGTACTGGTTTTAACCGGACTTTGAATACTTGTTTTTCATTTTTTATGTTTACTTTGTTAGATATTCTCTGTGTTTTTAGCATTGTACCTCGAATATATATATATATATATATATATATATATATATATATATATATATATATATATATATATATATATATATATATATATATATATATATATATATATACGTATATACACAGTTTGCAGCCTCAAATTTGAAAAGGATTGAGAACGTAAAAAGTGTTATGCAAAATGTTGAAAGACTCCTTAGGAGTTCGTTTTCAGCGAAATAGGATCTTCTCCTTAGTTAGATTACCCAGACCATATCCTATTTCGTTTCCCTTTTCATCCGTCAATCATCCTGTTGGAATCCTCCTTGTTACAATCCAAGGATTCTTAAGTTTTATATTATCTGTCAAGGTAATTTCGAAGTTGGACAGAACTGGCAATTTTAGCAACCAGAGAAATATTCGACAGTTTTCTCAGACTTTTATTCACTAAATGGGCACAAAAATATATTTTTATTCGTGTTTTTGTATTCAAACATTTGCATGCAGAAAAAACATCGAATATATTAGATGTCTTTTTCATAATCAGAATTTTTAAAAACAAACAGTGAAATATATATTTTAAAATTAATAATTGCAGACAAGTGTTATAGAGAGAGAGAGAGAGAGAGAGAGAGAGAGAGAGAGAGAGAGAGGACAAAAGACTCGAGTCCAAAAGTTCACTTATTTATCCCTTAATTGAGTTATTCAGATAACTATTAAACTTTATTTATTGCGAGTCATTGAAACAACTGTTAATTATTTATTCATTTACGTATTTTCGCATTTACATAAATCTAGCTCGAGGATGGTAACAATTCCGGTCCTTGGCAACAGATAGCATAGACGACCTCTGAAGACGACGCAGTCCTACTATCTACCTGACACTCTTATAAAAAGGCGCTTTTCAATGTCTGACGCCAAAGCAATGGGTGGTGAAGGATGAGGGGAGGGGGAGGGGTGTTATAACGTAATCTTGTAAAATACTGTTATTGCCATCCGGAGATTTATACGTTATTGGGGTCTCGAAGCTCATAAGCCTCTCTCGCCTTTCTACCTGACCCTTTTATCCTATCAAACGTCAGTTTTCATATACGGAAAGAATCGACTTATAGGTTTACGCAATACGGTTTCCTGCGTAGAGGTCTATTTTTTTGTTTTGTTTTATGTTTATCTTCTGCTGAAATAATTATGGAACGCATCTCTCTCTCTCTCTCTCTCTCTCTCTCTCTCTCCTCTCTCTTTCGTTTACTGGTGCTTTGAATTTTTTCTCTTTATTAATACCAAGCGTTTACTATTTCATATTGATTATTTTTCGTATTCATTTTTTTTTGCCAGAAGATGAAACCTATTCATATGGAACAAGGCCGCAGGTGTCACTGACTTGATATTCAATCTTCCAAAGAACATTATGGCGTTCATTAGGAAGAAATGAGACGAGGTAAAGGGAAATACAGAAAGAATTGATCCCACTTATCAAAAAAGGAAAAAAAAATATGAACTAACAAATAGATACAAAAATGTAGCCAAAAGAAGACCATTGGTTTATGAGATTTCTCTCCGTACTTTCTTTGAGTGGTTAGTTAGGCAACGAAGGACGCAATTACTTTATTCAATTCGACCCCCACCCCCCCTTCTTTTCTAAGACTTTACAGTTACTCGTTGGACGAGTCGGTTACATCTTCAACTACTGTTCTCAGGGTCCGAGTTCGATACCTTCACTCCGCCTACCCGAAATCAGAGGAAATCATTTCCGGTGACAGAAATTCAATTCTCGCTGTGGTTCGGATCCCACGATAAGCTGTAGTAGGTCCCGTTGCTAGGTAACTATACTCTTTTTTTTCATCTGTCCATCCGCCTGTGGTGTTTTTTTATGGTAACACTGCGTCCCGGGCTTTAGATAGTTACCCTAATTGTAAGTTTTAGGTAAATAAAAGGATATCTGGGTGTACATTTGCAACTGAAAAGTGTTTTAATAATTTACTGTATGCGAATTACACCGTTAATATTCGAAATAGGATATTACATTGAATGTAAGCTGAATGTAACTATCTAAAGCACAGGACGCAGTGTTACCATACAAAAACACCACAGGCGGATGGACAGATGAAAAAAAAAACAGAGTATAGTTGGTTCCTAGCCAGGTAAAAATATCTAGTAATCCTTCGGGCCAGCCCTGGGAGAGCTGTTAATCAGGTCAGTGGTCTGTTAAGACTAAGATTTACTTAACTTACCGATAACAGTCCCAACCACAATTTTCTCACCGCGCGTAAAAAGGAAAAATGTTCCACCTTCCGCCGATACAGGAGAATCCCGAATCAAAGCCTCGTTTGAGCAGTTCCACAAGTTTTACAACCTTTTATCAGCGGAAACTTCTTCGTAAGTTAGTCTACTCGCTGGATTCACCCATACACCTTTTATATAAAGCGACAAAGGAAGATTCGCTGAATTATGGTAGCCGGGATATCATTATTTTCATTATTTTCTCTCCATTTCTTCCTTCCATATCTGGAATATAGTTCCTTTGATGCTGTATGTCATCCTAGCGCTTTACGTAACGGAAGCATTTTTTATTATTTTGCGTTACTTTTGTGATCGTCCTTTGTTACGTGTTACGTAGGTTATCAACTCGACATATAGACAATTCGCTTTTGTTGAGTGTTCTACTTAAAAAAAAAATATAACAGACTTACGTTATAACTCTGCTTTTAAATCACACATTCTCTCTCTCTCTCTCCCTCTCTCTCATACATTAGGATATTACTAAATATGTATTTATATTGATAAAACCATTGTCATAAATACGGGTATCAAATAGTTATATTTACGCATATATATATATATATATATATATATATATATATATATATATATATATTATATATATAAGTCATATCACTTTTCCGTGATTCATATACATATATCGAGCTACAATGTCCTTTAATATCTAATTCGCTCTACCTCGGAATTAATATATTTTCATATATGCTTAACCGAAGGGGAATTTTTTTCTCGATAATAGACTTGCCTGGATCGGGGCGCGATCCCAGGATCCTTTCAAATCCAGGAACGTCGTGAAGCTTTTACCCTACTACACTACCGCGAGAGGTAAAAGCTTCACTGACGTTCCTGGATTTGAAAGGATCCTGGGATCGCGCCCCGATCCAGGCAAGTCTATTATCGAGAAAAAAATTCCCCTTCGGTTAAGCATATATGAAAATATATTAATTCGAGGTAGAGCGAATTAGATATTAAAGGACATTGTAGCTCGATATATATATAATATATATATAATATATATAAATATATATATATTAAATATATATAATCATATATTAATAATATATTTGTATATATATAGATAGATATATATATATATATATATTATATATATATATATATATATATATATATCTATATATATATATTTTATATATACTATATATATATATATCTATATGGTATATAATATATATATATATCTATAGATATAAATATAATATTATATATATATATATATATATATATATATATATATATATATATATATATATATATATCTATCTATACAATATCTATATATATATATATGTATACTATATATATATATATATATATATATATATATCTATATCATAAATATCTATATATATATATATATATATATATATATATATATATATATATATCTATAATATATATATATATATATATATATACACGTATCTGAGAGCCATCATTCTGACCTTGAAGACTTAGTACCATCACCATCACGAGCAGAGACAAAATCAAGGTCGCTCCGGAGGGGGGAGCGTTATTCGTCGTTCTTAGGAATTGGTGATGAGATGACTGTCGCAGCCACCGAGGACCGACAGCTCTTCAATAATGAATGAAACGACTTATTTCCTAAGCCCTTCCTCTCTCTCTCTCTCTCTCTCTCTCTCTCTCTCTCTCTCTCTCTCTCTCTCTCTCTAGGGGGTCATGCTTTCTATTAATTTTAATGAGATAGGTAGGTCCTCCGAATGGATTGATTTCACATCAATTTCTTATATATTCCCCTTTTTATTGTTTTTATTCATGTTTTAGCTTCTCTTCTTTCACTGTATTTGTCTTTAATTCCTTTGGAAATGTGCATTTGACTTGTAGTTTTCACATGGGGAGAAAGATTAATGGAAAAAGAGATTTGATGTTAATTACCAATTGTAATTTTTGCTATATTTTCCTTATGTTGTAAAGAGAATGAGTTGGGTTTCATACATACATACATACACACACACACACGCACACACACACACACACACACACACACATATATATATAGTATATATATATATATATAATATTTATATATCTGTGTGTATATTTACATGTATAGTTTATAAAATGTATGGATATATTATATATATATATATATATATATATATATATATATTATATATATATATATACTATATATATATATATAAACATGCGTACACACACACATATATATAACATATATATATATTATATATGATATATATATATATATATATATATATATATATATATTATATAGATATATATATAGATATCTATATATATATATATATATATATATGAGTATATATATATATATATATATAGATATATATATATATATAGATTAAATAAATAAATAAATATATGTATATATTATATATATATGGAGTATATATATATATATATATATATATATATATATATATATATATATATATATATATATATATATTATATATATTATATATATGAAAGTCAAGTGGTCAATATTGCAAGACAAGGAATTCATGTAGCAAGTGTATTTTTTTGTGATAAAAAAAATTAATAAAAAAACTGGAAAACCTAAGCTCTGTTTGACTATTGAATGCAGACTCGGCCTCTAATTTCCTAACGACAGAGAGAGAGAGAGAGAGAGAGAGAGAGAGAGAGAGAGAGAGAGAGATAACTCAAGACGAAATTAGGAAAAAAATATTAAAGTTAAGAAGGGAAAATGGGAAAATCATCCCACATCAAGAAAAATGACTGGGGTACCACAAGAGTCTGCAAGACATTTCAAA